>NC_051162.1:97139988-97439988 GCF_013339745.2 Dermacentor silvarum
AGCTGCACTGCGAGAACGTCCCCTTCTTTCACGGGACAACTGCTCGTGACACTATTTTGCTGAGAAGGCTACTTTAATTTCACGCGCATTAAGAGGAAGGTCTTACCGACACAAGCAGAGGTAGTCAAGCGTGAAGAAGTTGCCCCCGCTCAGGGACATGTCTTCAGGGCAGATGAAATGTAGAGATTGGCAACCTGCGCAGATTAAAATTGTAATTGTTTAACAATAATCTGGGAATACTGGTGCAAACATAATTTTTTATCTTTGTAGCAATAAAGAAGTTATCACAATAGCTTATATTTATTTCAATACCCCTTTCAATTATAACCTGCTCGCAGCATGAAGGGCTGACGACAACGACCGGAAGCACGAAGCGACGACACCTGCTAGGGCTAAGCAATGCGGAAGCTCACTGCTGTCCAGATCATGTAAGCCTAAGCTTGCATAGATCCTCTTAATTCATTTGTCTAAAAGGTAATAGAAAATAATCAGAACGTAAACACAGGATATTTTGCTTCAACTTGGAGCGCGTGCGTTACATACGTTATAGGGGATAAATAGTTTGGTGGACCTTAGTTGTCAAACAAAATTACCCGGTGTACACGATAGATAGATGTTTGGGGCTAAAAGCTGCATCAGTAGCTTGACACGATCAACGAGGATTCAGCGGAATGCAGAGTAAACAGCGTCTGCACAGCTACAACACAACGGGAATGAAACCTAAAGAACGTTGGTATCTGAAATGCGACTACAGTCAAATGGCTCACAACTTTAGCATTCTTCTGTCATGCGGAACGCAACAGAGTTAAAAAAAGCAAGAAGTGCTCAACGAGCCCCACCAAGAAACGTGTCAGCCTGGAGCATACGTTTCGACAAGGCGACTTGTCCGGCAACAACAGTTTTCCCCGTGGTATCTTTACTATAGCTCTACTCTGCACACACGGTGAAGTAGCATCTCGGCAGAAAAGAGAAAGGTGAGGCTGCTACTCTCGTCCTTTTGAACACTTGCTCTCATAAATCGGCATATTCATTCAACTACGCTGACTTGTACCGCTCCAGACTCATTTCACAGGCATACGATAGAGCTTAAGAGAGCGAAGAAGGGTTGCAGGATGACGTGTGTGTGAACGTGAGGTGCCGGTAATGCGAGCAACAATTCATTCAGTAACACTAATTCTGAGTGGTCGTAAGCATGAACCTGAGTTACTGTCAGCGAGTGCGAGCGGAAATTGGAAGTGGGGAATGTGTATGTGTTTGAGTGCCACTTGGTGGGAGTGGACGCTGGGTATGAGCCCAAGTGGATGCCGGGAAAGTAGCGCGTATGGAAATGATTATGAATGCGAGTGATGCTGGGTGTGTGAGTAGGAAGGTGGGTGAGTGCCCTATGAGTATGAGTACACAAAAGTGAGGCTGAGTACATAGTCTGCGAAAATATTTTGGAGTGAATGTTAGTGACTCTCCATTTATTCTGCCGACCTTGATGGTTTATAGTTCAGCGGAAATCCGCTAGGTTTTAATTCTGCCGACCTGCGCTACCAGTTCTCTCAGCCAGCCTCCAACTTGCTCTCTCTATCATGCCTGCTTAAAGTCCTCGCCCATCGAGGAAGGGTAAATGAGCTGAATAACTGTCAATTTAAGGAAAGCAGCTGTTCCCACGACAAAGACAAAGTCCCTCTGTCGAAATGTTGGCTTCAGCCCCAGGTTTTTCTTAATCACCCACTGTTGGGGAATGGCAAAGGTAACATAAGCAAGTACCTGGCGCAACTCATCAGCGGAGCTCTGATGCATGGAGTGCCATCGCTAGTGTGTCCTTCAAAGCTCGAACCTTTAAAAGAACAAGAAAGGCGATATTTACTTCAGAACGAAAGGGTCATCGCAGTGGCGAGGCCATTTGAGTCCTCAAACACTTACCCTCGCTGGCCATCGCATCGCTCAAGTGGGCCACGTCTACAAAGTCCAGAGCCGAGTATACAAAGTATGACAAGGTCAACAGGATTTGATTCAGGGGCATCCCGCTATCGAAAGTGCAGTAGACGCAGATACATCCGACGATAAGCAGAGAGGCCGATGATACTGCTAGAGAGTACTGCCAGATGTCGTTGAGAAGTTCACGAAGCTTTCCAATAGAACGTAGGTTTGACTTAACCCTTTGAAGTTCCGCTACTCCCGACATTCCCAGAGAGCGGGTGATCGCACCATCCTCCATGGGAAGAACTGCCCGGATTGTGGCATGTTGGTGTCGTACGTATGCGATCAACACTTCGCAGCAAGGTCTCAAGGTGAACGAATGGAGCATGTCGTAGAAGAAGAAGAAAAAATTTCCGAGAATAGTTGTCACCCTCAGGAGGTCCACGTAGTAGTTGCTCCCGAATGCTGCTGTGCTCATTGTCATATGTGCACTGACGACGACGTTCATGAAGAAGGCTCCCAGCATGAAGAACCTGGAATTTAATGTTACTTTGCTTGAAATGCATTGAGTGATTGCTACAAGAAAAATAGGCATGACTGGGCATAGGTTGGCATACTCACAAGTACTCTGACCACACCCATTTCGCATGCGTGGAGTGGAGTGTTAGGGAGTAGTGTGTGACTGGACGTGAGTACTGACAGAGGTGGCAATTAATGTGAGTATGAATAAAAGGTCGCAGTTCTGCCCGAAAGGCGAAGCGTGGATTGCGATAGCAAATTAATGGACAGCTGTACGAAGAAGTTTTATCGGCCGTATAAACTTGTAAACATAGATATACTAACTGAATGAACAAGCATGTTGTCACGCGCGAACAAGCAAACATGAACACATCTCACTTAATGACCGCGAAAACTCGCTGTTAAAACGCTAGAGTGCTGAAGCGCGGGAGCGAGCAAATTGACCTTCGTACTGCGTCTCACATCAACGCTAACTAAACCGCGAAAACAGCCCCTCGGTGGCCCCGCGCGCCCACCTGGGCCACTGTAGTATGAAAGTCGTCTTCGTCGGGGACACAGTCCACCGTGCGCTGTGTTTTCACGGTCGCCGGAAATAGAATGCCTCCCCCCAGCTCCCTACCCTCCCCCAGGAGCCTTGCGCGCGACGGAAGACGGCGCGTTTCCTTCTCGCTTCCCTGCCTTGCTTACGCGAGATTGAGTCGCGATAGCCGGCTCACCCTCGCACGCTTTCATTCGCACATACAACATACGGCGCGCGGTGACGATTTTATCGCCGTAGGACTTTACACAACCTTAAGGGCGACGGCGACGCCAGAAATGCGCCTGAACTATCCATATAATTGCTATCGCAATAAACGTCGATGACTCAGTGGACATGCATATGCAAGTGACTGCCATCGACTAGCAGTGAACGCTAGTCAGACCATAACTGGTTGGCAGCAAGTGTGAATCGAAGTGACGTTGAACGCGAATGAGCATTGATGAGTACTAGTGGGCATGAGTAGGAACGTAAGTCAGTGCCCATGATTGTTAGTGAGTACTAACTCGAGGAGGGAGATGGGGGACGCTTGAAAAGGTATACCTCAGGGCGTAGGAAAGCCGCGACTTGTAATGGAACCTTTGGCTCCAGAACGACGTCTGCATCTCGTGATTGGCGGCATTCCTAAAGAACTTTCTCATCTTGTGCGAGCCGAGGATCGCGCTGAAGATATTCGCCATAACTTTTGCCGACACGGATAACGGGACTACGACGAAGAGAGCTTTCGTGAAGGTCCGGGCTTTCGCTGACAACTGCATCATCTTCGTGGTGACAAACTCCAGGTTTATGGCTGCGGAGGTGCAAAGGCAAGCTAACGAGTACAAAGTGTACCAGGATTTCCACGTGACTACTATTTCGTCTACGTCAGCTGCCTGAAGGTTCTTGATGAAGAAGACTCCAGCCGCTCGGCACAGCCAGCCGCGTACTCGGAACTTCTCTGCCATTGCGCTCGCCATCTCGGTCATTGCATTTGCAAGGTGTCAGCTTTCTTGTACCGAAATATGTTGCGTTGGTTTCGAGTCTGTAAAAAAACCACTGATGTAAAACAAGTGACATTGGGCCAGCTGCATTGGTATTTTACACATGTTTAGATATATGATCATGCGAAATCACTATGTGGTGTATAACGAGGACTTGCTTCCAGCACTACTCTTGTAATGTCTTTCACGTCTTCAATATCAGTCATGACACTTATCTACTGGGCGACAACTCCATTACTACAAAGGAACACCAACACTCGCACAATTTTTTTGTGCCAGGACGGCAGAGCGTTTTCAAAGCTGTCTTATCACTACAAAAAAAAAAGCTTTGCTTTGTAGGATCCCTAGCCGTGTACTGCGAGCTATCGAGTTAGGCCCCCCTATTAGAAGAATAGAAGACGGCAAGTAAATACATATCTCAATCTAAGCTAGAAAGAAGGCACCTTCAAGTGTATGAAGATTTGCGCAAGGGCGTAGAGTGTTCCCTCTGGACAGGTCCTTCATGTCATCTTTTCCAATAGCACTGTGCGATTATTCGTAACAACGATGGAAGTCACATATCACAAATTAAACGCCTTTCTTTACCTATACAAAACTTTGCTAAGCCTAAATCATATGCAAACGTTTTTAGGACGCAGAACTGGCAAAACAGAGAAGCGTAACCTGATGTCATGACACAGTGAAGTGTACGTCATAAAAAGTTCCTTACTGGACCTCGACCATATCATAGGGACAAACCATACAATCTTATAGAAAACAAGGGTTACAGCGACCCTCTTTACCGTCAAAACGTGCCTCGCAGCAATTGCCGAAACAAAAATCCCTGCTACAAACACAAAATACTAACACTTTCGTAATTTTGCCTGCCGCTGGCTGCCTGGAGAACTTTCGCATCAGCTGCCTTCACAGTCTGATATTTCGCATCCGCCATGCATAAACTTCTAACAACACACTGGCAGTGTATGATCCACATTCGTAACCAACCATGCTGCGACGTAAATGATGCTTTTGGTTTTACCTGCGATGATGGCCCTATAAACAGTTTAGTGAGCGGTCAAAACAATTTTTAATAGGTGTACCATGTGTTCGGAGTTACTCCCCATAGTAGCAAACAATCTGAGATGTTGAGATTCGTCAATATTCTAAATTTTTGCATATAACATGGTGACAGAAAGGGGGACAATGACATACGAGACGATTGTCCATATCGGCAAATAAAGTAGGCGAAATACGAGCTTACCCGATGTGTTTTTTGTCGGCTTGTCCACGACGGTTCTCCACGATGCTTCACTATACACCCGTAGAATCAAGACACTTCGAAGCCGCTTCGTTTTACCCCTGCCGCCTTTGGGGCCCTCACATAACTGCCGAAACACTGCACACAACGAAAACGCCACGCTTCGCTGCGAACGCCACGCTTCGCCTGGCCACATGTGGTCGATGGTCCCGATCGCAAGCCTCAGGACCCTTGTAATTCAGGCGGGAATTATTAACGCTCATGGGACGGGCCAAATGCAGGTAAACACCGTGGACACGTCGGTGGTTGACTTTTTTCTCTCTCTGTCGTGCGCTGCAGGGGCGAAGAACCGTAATGGCAGGTTTCGCTGATCGGTATCACGTCATTAGCGGCTGGTCGAAATATGTGTTGCAAACGCAGGTGAATATGCGTTCCTACAATACGTGGACCAACAAACGGATGTCTTCTGGTCCATAGAAAAAGTGGTTCGTCTCTTCTTTGGCTCGGGCAAGAAATGTATACTTCTTGTGTAGTAAGAAGAGGGGGATGATCACAGATAGGACCACTTCTTGGAAACATACCTGACCAGGCTGTTCCACCTAATTCATTCATTCATTTCATTCATTCATTTTTTACAATGAAGTACCTCAAAGGCCAGTTTCGTTACAAGCAGTAGGCAAATAAAGAGCTCGTGTTTCATACATAAAATGTCTAATGGAACGCACAGAAGATTTAACTAAAATATCGTCTGCGTTCTTACAAATGTTATACAGAATGAGAACAATATGCATAGAACATTATTACGCAAATTAATTGCGTACACATCAGAAACACAGGGGAAACAATCAGTAACAAATTATATTATGCGCGCTTTTTGATTGCGCAAAGAATACTGAGGATCGAATCACATCACTAATCATAAGGAGCAGGTAGGTAGAAATATTGTGCTGGAGAAAATGTAAGAAATTAAAAGAAAGACGATTTTTGAACGCGACAGGAAACATCGCACAAATAGTGGACAAAACGTACCCAGCAATAAAAAAATTTACAGCGTCTGTTACGTTATCCCTAAGACGAATTAAAGGTGAAAGCCCAAATGCCTATGCAATAAAGACTGACCACCTCATTCGCAAGACAAGATGCCGGGCTGGTGTAGTAAGTCACTGAGAAATCTGACGTCAATGCGAGAATTTCTTGACGTATTTTTACTTTGCTTATTCATAGAACAGGATGGCGACGGTCACCCGCATACCAACAAAATTGCTGCGCGAGCGTTTGCATATAGGTTAGACACGATGGTGGGTTGGTGTAGTAAGTCACTACACCAACCCGGCATCGTATCTTTACTCTTTGTGCCGTGGGCCATTTTTGTACGATTTCGCATCGACGACACGGTTTTAACTCAAGGGCCTTGAAGGCTGACTGAACGATGAGACATAAAATCTTTGGCCTTAATAAGTGTACAAACTGTACAGCCACCATGAAAAAAGATTACGGTGCAAGGGTTTCAAGTGAAAGCGGAATTCCTGCTCAGGTTGGACGTTCTGGGTCTCAAGTAATGAAATACTGCGTTGGTGTCGGCTGGCGTGACCACTACAGCGGACCAACTTTCAACGTCATTTTGTCTAACCAGGCTTTGTGAAAAGTCAGATTTATTTTATAGCATGGGGGCGCCCCGTCAGCTTTTGTTGACAACAGTTCGTCGTACTTGAACGCAGGCTTCAAGTGTTGGTGATGGATTTATGTGGCTGATTTATGCAGCGCGAAAGCATGAGGCCAAAAACGGCAGCACTGACAGAAGGTCCACTGTTCTCATGACAAATTTTATTTGAAAAATCGAACGCTTATGTGTACCGCAAATGGAAAAAACCTCAAATTAGGAAAACCGAAATGCCCGACAAAACGAGAACAGCCCACAGGCATATTTCAAAAATTTTGGTGTATCAAACAAGCGCTTTCAGATGCTACAAAAAATTGAATTTTTCTTGAAAGTACCATTGATGTACTTTGCTTATATGTATTTGATGCAGGTGCGACAGACAAGCGTCAAAAGGAATTAAAAAATGTTTGAAGAAAAAAGAAATAGTTCGCCTTCGACTTTGAAGTAATCAGCAGCGACTTAAAATATGGTTCCCGCCTGCATCATTGACCTGTATATAATTTTTAAGTTGTTCATGATAACAAAATATTTTATTTGACTTGATTTATATCAAGCCGGAGGAGGTAGTTCGCAGGGCCCAATAGAGCAAGCACCCTTCTTATATAATGAACGCTCTAGGTCATTTGTGCCTAAAGTGAGAAAGCCTCAACTGCTAAATGACACACACGACCTGTTTGCAGTTTTCCCTAATACCAAAGCACACTACAATCTCCCGATCTTAATCGACTGAATGAGCCCATTTCTTCCCTCCTACCTTCTCGTCGCCTTCAACACAAGGGATGACCTCTGTGATGTCGGGTGAAGACAAGTTCTTTTGCTGAAACGTCAGTACCTGGCTGAAGCGTTCTCCGCTTGCCTCTTTGCTCATATTTCCTGCATAAGGTTCTATCTTTCAAACACACCATTTTTTAATAAAGGAAAGAAAAATGTAACTTAGTGAGACTTGCTTCTGGGGGAGTTAGTTTGAAGTTATTGCAGGCCTGTAGGGCTGCTGTGGCGAAACTTGAGAGTTTGTAAGCAGCTATCTGCCGGCTGCTTGATTTCATTTGTGTGAAACAGATGAGACTTAATTTAAAAATTACACCATCTTCCCGAGGGGAACCATGGGCTGATGCGGAGCATCGCGGTCGTTATAACGGCGTAAATACGTTGTTATTAGGGTGTTATTAAAGTTGTGAACTTGGTGTTATTACGTTTTTATTACGTGTTTACTTGCGTTGGTCACCATCACATCGCGTGCACGCCGTTATAACCTGCCTATAAGCCAGACAATTCGTTGACAGATTCGTTGGCGTCCATTCAGCGCATCGGACGGTGCAGTGTGACTAAACCGAAGCAGCAACTGAGGCAGCGGCGCATGCACCGGGTTTATATAAGCAGCTGGCGCGGAGAGGAGGAGGAGAGAGAGAGGCGCGCATGCGCGTGCTATCGCACAGGTGGCGGATGAAGACACGGAGGGAGAAGCGCGTTATCGAACAGATTGCGTGGAGAGGGGGAGAGGCGTTATCGCACAGCTGGCGTGGAGAGAATGAGGATAAGTGCGGACGGACGCCGACGCCAACGACGCCGCGGGACAGGCCGCCGCTAAAGATGCTCCGCGTCTAAAAAATGCGGCCACCTTGACACGACCAGTGCCAAGTCTAAAGAAACAGAGGAGCTGGGCGACGTTCCTTAGGAACTAGTTCATGTAGGCTTAAGGTGGTTAACTTGGCGTTTTCTAGGCACGGTTGGGCTATCAGGGCAAGGCTAGGCTATCATGGCAAGGCTGGGCTATCATGGCAAGGCTGGGCTATCATGGCAAGGCTGGGCTATCATGGCAAGGCTGGGCTATCATGGCAAGGCTGGGCTATCATGGCAAGGCTGGGCTATCATGGCAAGGCTGGGCGTTGACGCTTGGCTTGATTCTCACGTTCTCGGTTTTCCGAATCGGCTCGGCGACATCGCATATCGGCGGCTTTGTTGGCGAGGTAGGCTGGATCGGCACGAAGACAGCGATTGTTTTCCCGCGTGACTTGAACGCGCTTCTCTCTTCGGGCAGGCTCTTCCGACGTAAAGGTGCGCTTAGGTCGAGCCATATCTCGGTAGAGGGGAGAAATTCCCGGGTCCCGTCACGCGCACGTTTTCTTAGTATGGTCACATGACTTTGCTGAACACGTGCCATATCTCGTTAGAGCGGAGAAATGCCCGGGTGCCGGCGCGCGCACGCTTTCACTAGCGCGGTCACGTGACTCTGCTGAACAAGTGCTTGGCGCAGCAATTACCAGGCTCCTCTCTCGCGAGCATAGCGCGTGGCGCGAGCTAAGCTCACGGGAGACGTGGCACCTCCTCGCTCAACCAGTTTTAGTGTTACACACCGGAATTTTGCTATGCTTAAACAGCTCCGCTGTTAAAAATCACCGCCCAAGCACTCCGTACATATGGCTATAACCAGCGAAGCTGAAACTTGCGACGCCGGTGTTCATGACTGGGTTAACCCCAATGGTTCATTAAAGTATTTCTCAATCATTGGTTACGCCTTTGTGTTTCTTAATGAGGTTACACACGTTCCGCTGCGACGGTCACTGACGGTATGTCCGCAGTGCGCCATTGTCGCTTGCGTTCGATGTCTCGCGTTTGCTCGGCGGCATGGTTAGCAGCATTCGCCCGCCAATAATGCTGGCGATTCTTCGAAGTTAAATTGCTTCAAAATTAAATCTGTCCGTTACGTAAGACAATGAGTGACTCATACCCCCTTAAGCAATGGCTCGTACCCCCGTAAACGTGGCCTCCCCATTACGACGACAGAAGAGAAGTGAACTTGTACGCTGGAATGATTAGCGGCAACGGAGCCAGCTGGGGAAGAAGACGACGACGACGAACGCCGGAGCAGTGGCACGAGCATGAGTGCAACCCGAGGGACGCCAACGCCAACGAGCCAGCTGCGGAAGACAACGACGCTCGAGCCAATGCTGATGATGATTAGTTTTCTGTACACAGGTGACGGACAGACGCTTTTTAGTTTCGCCTAGCCATATAAAGCTTCGCTTTAAAACCACATAATGTTGAATTTGTTGTATGCCGTATGCATTTATGTGTTCTGTCACGTTGCTACGGCAAAATACGTCAGTCGTCTCACCTGCGAAACTGTCAACTCCTGTGTTTGTTCTCGGACTCATTTGTGCAATATAACTAATTTGAGGAACTGTCTGTGTCTGCATATTTTACAACTCTCTTCTGTGCCTTCCTTTTCTCGTGCGCGAAACTTGGCAATTTTTTTATTCGCATGCCCTTAAGGCCCATTCCCGGCATTACATATGGAGGTTGAGTAATGGCTGATGCAGTGATGTTAGCAACATTTGACTATTCCCTGTTTTTCAGTATTTTAGTTTTGTTTTAACTGCGAGGACCAGTAGCCAACGCTACTGATAGCGACAACCTCTTCAAATTCGTATGAATAAAAACATTTCAAAACACATTAACCGAATATGACACTTCAGCACGTGGGAGTGCAGCACATGCACTTGCGAGTGGGAAAACAACACCAAACTAATGACAAATAACAGATGAAACGAAAACGAACGCGATTCACTATCCGTAAACAGGGCGTAATACTTGAGCAGGTATTCGTGCTAATAAAGTACTCTTTCAATGTGATAAGGTGTCAAGGTTTCGTGGTGGCAAACACGACGCAAGGAACGTTTGAGTTAGGAAAAGCCTTTATGGTGCGTGAGCATAGGAAAAGTATATATATCAACAATGCACGCATTACAAACCCAATAGCAAGAACCTAACACACGACAAACAATACACAAAGCTAGGTAATTGAAAATGTTCTCTAATGTCTTTACACCCGACGTGCTATAAAGTTGAAAATATTTACATCAAGTCCATCGACGTGGCCCCGTCGACTAGTCGTCACTGCTTCCCACGACACGTCGTTGAGCCCGCTGATGCGTCCTGGACTCGACGTCGCTGTGTCCGACGTTCGGCCCACGATTGACCTGGTCCGGAGGTCAGGGCAGTGGGATAACCGAGGAGCTTGGATTACTCGGTCGACTGCTCTTAGCCTGCGGATCGTAGCCGCAGGGAGACCGGGAAACTGCTCCGTCAACCTGTAGCTGCGCGGTCTCCGGTGGAGCGCCCGCTCAGCTCGCGGTTCGTTGCCGCGGCATCTGAAGAACAGCTTCCGCTGGGTTGCCATCGTCACCGCGCTCCACCCGTCCTGTCTGGCCTCCAGCTCCTTCCCGTCGTCGTCCCAGAGCGTAGCTGGGCCGCTCACTTCCGGTATGTGTCCCTTCTCCCTGTTAGCCACGTAGCTCCGCGTGCACTTTTGCACTTTCATATATTGCATTCTATTTATTCGGACAATTTTATTTTCTCACTTCTTTTTCCCTTATTTGTTCCACCAACTCGTGTTTTCTTGTCCTTTTCTGCTTTTTCTTTCTTTATTGGCTCATGACATAAGGGCTGTTCATTCCAAAGCTTATAACGATCTATGGTCCAAATATCTGTGGCAGGCGTATTGTCTGTCTGCTGAATGCATGTTATTCAAAGTGCACGGCTGTATACTCGCATACCCTCCGGTATATCCTTCTACATTGTGTTCTAAACTGCCTTCAATCATTTTCGAAAGTTAGTTGGAAGGGACTCCCTGAGATATTTATCCTGGATATTATGTTCGATGCATAATTAAGCAAGTCGGTGGAAGTGATGTAGTTCTGTTCTTTGCATATATAAATTTAAAGGAGTGAACATTATTTGGATCGAGGCAATTGTGTCGTCAGGCGCCACAAAAAGCAACCGTGAATATATTTTGAATGCCCAGAGATGCCACATATATCCAGGATGCAGCGGCAGCCTGACAACCGAACGCAGGATATGTTAGACCTTTTCTTTTTAGGTGAAAAAAAAACGCATTTCACCACAACAAACATGAGGCGGTGAATTTGACCATGTACTTGGATGTTGCTTTCATGTCTTTTAGAAATATTCTATTGTGCAAGGACAGAATGTAGAGAATGTAGATGTATAACGATGCATATAAAGTGACCATATTTTTGTCTTTGTTTTATTTGTACAAAAATGACTTGTTGAATCTCACATATCCTGTCATAAGCATGTATCTGAGTTGTAAATTTGTTTAGTTTATGTTTATGTTTAGTAAATTTCTGCTTTAGTTTTGTGCCAAAAAATGTTACTGTTATCGCTCTGCCATGTACAACGCTTCCTGGGTCCAGCCAAGCTGCTGACAGCAGCTTTTAGCCCCGGAGGACGTTTCTAGTCTGTACTAGAAGAAGAATAAACTTGAACTATACCATGGTATTTCAACAAAAATACGTGTTACGCGTTCATTGCATAACAGAATGTAATAAAACATACTTGAAAAATATTACGCTATGGAGCTCTCCTCGGATATCCGGAGAATATCTAAGGATATTTTGCCTGTTCAATTTCTTGTTTTCCTTTATCGCTATGGCCCTTCTATGTATTCATGGAAAGAAAAACTAACGAGCTGTCTGGTACACGATAATAGCTTTAGACGACAGCAGGAAAGCTCGCACGTCGTTAACTTTAGTGTTTGCACGAACGCCTTTACAAATGACCCTCGCAACGGAGAACAGTGCCTACCACACCATGAAATATTGAACAGTGGCGACTCACATCTATGCACCAGGCAAAGTTCTCAATAATGCAGATTGGTCACTCGTGTACGCGGTATATATAGCACAAACATAGGAGAGCCAGCGCACATTCAAGGCGAAATATTAGACCGATGTGTTTCATCGTAAATGTTGGAAACGTGCGACCCAAACGTGGATGGTCACCACTCGACGTTACGCGAGGGAGTGAACGAATTGAGACGTAAAAAAAGGGGCAAGTCACCGGAACCATCTGCCTGTTGCACCACAGCTAGCTGGACGTTGATGCTCATTGGTATTGCTTCCTCAAGAAGAGTGTCAACGCGTATGAGAGAGTCATCGGCAAAGTAAGTGGCAAAGGTAAGCATTCGTTTATGGATGACGAGTTCAATGTAGGACATGGAACAGAGGAACACGCGATAAGGACAAGCTTTGATTACCAACTGATGCGGTTTACGGAAAACGGTACATTTATATCCCCACAACAAACGTAACAAAAAAAGTTCGAGCAAAGCAATCTGTCACATGATCGCCGTTGTGGGACGTAATAAACGAAACCAGCTTACGGTCAACGCTTTCGCCTCGTCGTGTGCTACTTTGCTCCATCTCATGTATTTGCGTTGCCACTTAAGATCATTAAGTAGTCTCCAAGCATTCCATCACGTGGGGAGAAGGCCCTCGTCAGGCATTGCGCCTTTTGGCCTCCTTCCTGGAGTGTATTCACTTCAAATAAAAAAAGAATAAAAAATGTCACAATGGTAAGCACTTGCCTACAGCAAAATCATTTCGTATGAAATTCACAAAGTCTCTGGTGACAGTGTGTGTCACCTGTCCCCTGAGGCGTTATGCCCTAAGAGATTGGTAAGTTTGTTAGGGCTTGTTTTCACACTTTTGTACTGCTGGCGTGTTACAAGTCCCAAAATGTTGCCTATAAATTGCTGTAACTACGCATGCAATGCTACCGTATGTTGAGGCTATGCATGTATTTATTTGGGATCTTCGCGGCTTAGATTACATTGTCACGTGCCTTGTGAGAGAACTGGCGACGCGACGTTTATTGAGGGTAGCGGCTCCTGAAAAACACGGCGCTGGGGGCTGGCTATCGAGTGGGCGGAGAAGCACGCGCACTTCTTTCTTCTTGTCCGTGCCTGCCTCTTAGCACTGTACCCACTACTGCTGGTGGCATTTCCCCCTTTCCCCGGAAAGAGCATCGGCTCGATGCTCAAGAAGCGGTTTTAGAAAAGGAGGGGGAAACAGCATGGGCAAGGCAGGTGCTCGTGCAAAGGACACAATCACAGCTAGAGGAAAAACAAAAGCACAGCAGCGGGGAAGCGCAACGGGTACAGTCTCAAGAAACAGAGAGGTTGCAAACAGTAGCGTAAGTAGAAAGATGAATAAAAAAATAATAATCACGAACGCGCAACATATGGTTTCATGCGCACAACGTGAACTACGTCAGGGCGAGGTTGTTGTCTACGCCGTGTTTGCGCCGCACTGTCTGGAACGACTTCGTAGTTCACGTCACTAATGCGGCGCAGCACTTTGTATGGGCCAAAGTACCGGCTAATCAACTTTTCACAAAGGCCACGGCGGCGAACAGGGGTCCACACCCACACTTGGTCTCCGTGACTGTAGCGCACTTGCCGGTGACGGATGTTAGAGCGCCGTGCATCTGCATGTTGCTGCTCACCGATGTGCAGCCGCGCGAGCTGGCGGCCTTCCTCAGAAAATTCTTCGGCGTCAGTCGTTAGGTGCTCGGTGTCGTGACACGGAAGCATAGCGTCCAGCATCGTCTGTACTTCGCGGCCGTAAACGAGGCGAAATGGTGCGAACCGTGTCGTCTCTTATACGGCGGTATTATACGCGAATGTCACGTAAGGCAAGATGCGATCCCATGTTTTGTGCTGGACGTCGATGTACATAGAGGTCATATCTGTGATGGTTTTGTTTAATCGCTCCGTAAGTCCATTGAACTGCGGATGGTAAGCAGTCGTCTTGCGATGCCTGGTGTTGCTCAATTGAAAAATTTCGTCCATGAGCTGTGCCGTGAATGCCGTTCCTCTGTCTGTGATTACAGTGGATGGGGCACCATGACGCAATACAATGTGGCACATGAACTGTGCTACCTCAGAAGCCGTGGTTCGTGGGAGCGCCTCCGTCTCGGCATAGCGGGTAAAATAGTCAGTGGCGACGATCACCCACTTGTTGCCGTCGGCGGTTGACAGGGGAAAAGGCCCAAGGATGTCCAAGCCGACTTGGTCGAATGGCTTATGAGGTGGTTCGATGGGTTGCAATAACCCGGCGGGCTTCAGGGGTGGTGACTTTCGTCGCTGACATTCACGGCAGCCTTTAACATACTGTTTTACGCTTGCCGCAAGCCCGGGCCAGTAATACATCTCGAGCACTCTAGCAAGCGTTCGTGAGGAGCCGAGGTGGCCAGATGTAGGCTCGTCGTGGCAAGCGAAAAGAATATCGTCCCGCAAGTCTTTAGGAACTACTAGAAGGTAGGCTCGGTCATTCGGGCGGGAGTTCTTGTAGAGCAGATTGTCTCGTAGACAGAAGGCCGTCAAGACGCGACGTAGATGGCGTGGTATGGATGTGTGACGGCCCTCGAAGTGGTCGATGAGAGGTCGAATTTCAGCGTCGTCACGCTGCCATTTGACCAAGTCCGACGTAGTATGGGCGCCCAGGAAGCCGTCGTCGTCCTCTGGCTGTCGACTGACAGATTCGGCGGGAGCACGCGACAACGTGTCGGCGTCTTCGTGCTTGCGGCCAGACTTATAAACTACAGTGACGTCAAATTCCTGTAGCCGCAAGCTCCATCGTGCCAGTCGGCCTGCAGGGTCGCGTATGTTCGCCAACCAACATAGAGCATGGTGGTCTGTCACCACTTTAAAGGCACGGCCGTAGAGATAAGGGCGAAACTTCGTGATCGCCCAGACGACCGCGAGACACTCTTTTTCTGTGGTAGAGTATAGTTCGCCTCGGCACGGGACAGCGAGCGGCTTGCATAAGCTATTACTCTTTCAAGGCCGTCTTGATGTTGGACGAGTACTGCGCCAAGGCCGATGTTACTGGCGTCAGTATGCACCTCGGCGTCAGCCTCTTCGTCAAAATGAGCCAGGATGGGTGCTGACTGCATGCGTTGTCGTAGTTCAGCGAAGGCCGCCTGGTGGTCATGCGTCCAGGCAAATGGCGTGTCATCCCTGGTAAGGCGAGTCAGGGGTTCCGCAATCTTCGAAAAGTTGTCGATGAAGCGGCGATAATACGCACACAAGCCCAGGAAGCGTCGGACGGCCTTCTTGTCGACAGGAGGAGGAAAAGCTGCTACAGCGGCAAGTTTGTCGGGATCGGGTCGAACTCCTTTGGCGCTGACGACGTGTCCGAGAAACTTGAGCTCTTCATAACCGAAGTGACACTTTTCTGGTTTAAGCGTGAGATTAGCCGATCGGAGCGCTTCTAGCACATGCCGCAGGCGATGAAGATGTTGCTCAAATGTTTCAGAAAAGACAACTACGTCGTCAAGATACACAAGGCAAGTCTGCCACTTCAATCCAGCGAGGACAGTATCCATCACTCGCTGGAAGGTTGCTGGGGCAGAACACAAACCGAAAGGCAGCACTCGAAATTCGTAAAGGCCGTCGGGAGTCACAAAGGCAGTTTTCTCGCGGTCTCGTTCGTCGACCTCGATCTGCCAGTATCCACTTTTCAAATCGAGTGACGAATAGTACGGGGCACGCCGCAGTCTATCTAACGAGTGATACGCGGCAGTGGGTACACGTCCTTTTCAGTTACGTTGTTGAGCTTCCGGTAGTCGACGCAAAAGCGTAGCGTTCCGTCTTTCTTTTTCACAAGAACGACCGGGGACGACCATGAGCTGTTAGAAGGTTCGATTACGCCATCTTCAAGCATTTCTTGTACTTGCGTACGAATCGCTTCACGTTCCTTTGCCGACACGCGGTAGGGCTGCTGGCGTATCGGGCGTGCGTCGTCGCAGGTGATGATCCTGTGCCTTGTAACTGAAGTCTGGCGTACCTTAGACGAGCTTGCGAAGCATTCCCTGAATTCAAGCAAGAGCTCGTGCAGTGCCGCCTGTTTGTCTGGAGATAACTCTGAATTAATGTCGACGTTGCCTAGTGACTTGTCAGCCATCCTTACTGGTTCAGGGGTAAAAAATTCAGCAACGTGCTCTATTTCCTCGGAAAACGCTATCGAAGTACCGCGGAACAGGTGTCGATGCTCGTTACTGAAGTTGGTGACAAGCAACTGAGAACGGCCATCACGAAGCTGCAGCACACTTTTAGCAGCACAAACACCTTGCATCAGTAGATGCGATAAGTTACTTTCAGCGACCACTTCACCTTCGCGCATTCCACCGCACATCACTTCGACTAGGACACTGGTTCGCGGAGGAAGCGTAACACATTCGGTGGAGACACGAAGGGCGTCGTCTCGACGCTTGTGGTCGTACCCGTCGAGTGCTCGGTCTGCTGGCGGTACAAATGATCTGCCTCACCGCAGTGGAAGCACAGAGGCCGACGGTCCGGTGTGCGCCAAACATCCGACTTCCGAGGGGTCATGCGTCGATCGTCGGCGTAATATACCGGTTGCTCCTGCGGAACCACAGCGGGAGGAGCGGCGGAGGGAAACGCTGGAGGCGCGCGTCGTTCTGCGATGTATGGTACCGGTTGTGCAGATGAAAGCGTAGCCGGATGAGCCGCGTGAACTAACGGCGGGATTGGTGCAGGGAGTCTCAGGGCTTCCGCGTAGGTCGCACGGCGGTGTTCAGTAGGTGCAGGCGCGGTGTAAGAAAGAGGACAGGTCGACCGGAGCGCTTGGTGAACTTCATCTTTGACGACACTCTCAATAGAGCTCACCACCGCTTGTGACATGCCGAAAGCCTTCTGTATTTCTTCGCGCACGACAGTGCGGATTAGTTCGCTAAGGTGGTCATCGTTGCTTCTGGTGGCCGTGAAAATATCGGTGGTGGATGTCACGTTCACTTGCCGCTCATAGAAATTCGATCGTTGCTGCAGCATCTTCTCCATACTTACAGCTTCAGATAAAAATTCGGCGACAGTCTTCGGAGGGCTCCGCACAAGACCAGCGAAGAGCTGCTCCTTCACTCCTCACATCAGGTGACGCGACTTCTTGTCCTCGGTCATTCCCGAGTCTGCTCGTCTGAAGAGGCGCGTCATATCTTCGACGAACGTGGTAACACTTTCGTTGGGAAGCTGAACGCGGACCTGGATTGCTCGTTCGGCTCGTTCACGGCGATCAGCACTGGCGTAGGCGTCTAGTAACTGACGGCGGAACTCAGGGTACGACGTCAGTTGCTGCTCATGGTTTTGGAACCATGTGAGCGCGCCGTCTTCCAGGCAAAAGTAGACGCTTCGAAATTTATTTGTGTCGTCCCAGTCATTGTATTCGGCCACGCGCTCGAAGTCGGCCATCCAGTCTTCGACGTCTTCGAGGGCCTTGCCATGGAACGACTTTGGAACCCGTGGATTTTGAAGCGTGTACCGGTTCGTCACTGCGGCGCCTTCCATACCGGTTGAGATGGTCTGAAGCGCTGCGGGGTCTTCAGGAGGCAGTCCCCGGATCCTGCGGCTGGCCCGGTGGACCGGCGTATCGATTGGCACGGGGGTAGTGGTTCCACTGCCAGAAGGGATCTGCGACATGAGTGAGGAATACCCAGCGCCTCCACCACTTTGTCACGTGCCTTGTGAGAGAACTGGCGACGCGACGTTTATTGAGGGTAGCGGCTCCTGAAAAAAGTTGTCGCAGTTTCACCTGAAAGGCGAAGCATCAATTGCGATAGCAAACTTGTAGAGAGCTATACGGAGTAATGATATTAGCTTTATCAGCTCTATAAACTTGGACATGCAGCAACATCGGCAACACGCAGAACTGTTGAAGACGCCATCGGCGTTTTGCCCGCGTTCGCTCAAAATGCGTGCGGCGTTGGTGACTGTTGCCGGAGCCTCTGATATAAATAGGCACTGCGTGCCGCAGCTAAACGTCGCCTCCCTTCCCTCCCCCTCCCCCACGGCCTCTCGCTCGTCGAAAGAAGGCGCGTTTGCTCTACATACATGGTGATTGTGAAGGAGAACAGAGACGCCTACTTTTGCAGCCCTTAAGCGAGCACGGCGCAGAACGCGCGTTTGTTCTCCGCTGTGCGTTCACTCCCCGTGAAAGACGCGCCCCTCGCGCCCTTTCACTCGCACATACAGCGTTCGGCGCGCGGCGACGATTTCTTCTCCAAATGACGTCATACGGAACCTCACGGCGACGGCGACGGCGACGCCGACGGCAGAAATCTGCTTTTGAGTGTCCATATAATTGCTATCGCAATAAAACACGGCGCTGGGGGCTGGCTATCGAGCGGGCGGAGAAGCACGCGCACTTCTTTCTTCTTGTCCGTGCCTGCCTCTTAGCACTGTACCCACTACTGCTGGTGGCAATATGCCAAGCGAGTAAGCATCAATGCCATGTCGCCATGCGTTTTTACATAAGGAATAATTGAGATATGTGCAAAGTAAATGCGATTTCTTTAGGGGAGCTAGATGCATGCTTATATAGCCATGCAAATGTTTTCGAAAAACACCGAAACACTCGAAGCTGTCTGTGCTCTACTATCGCTTGTATGCCCACTTCTTTAACAATTCAATCCTTGCAAATAGCCTTGCTTCGCTTGGCATTCGTAGAAAAAAAAAGAGCTAGCATCGTTCAACAACTGATATACATGGAGATAATCGGCCATGTAGACAATAACTTAGGTGGATAAAAGAACTTAACAGAAAGAGGCTGCGTTTAGGTCGACTGTCACAAGAACAATTTCACAGGGTTCGAATGTTCGATTAGTGTACAATAAATTTTCGTGTAAATGTTATCGCCTAGCGCAAGCTCTTGGGTTAGTTGCGGCGTGATCAACTTGAAAAAGATGGTACCAGCGAATGCGCAAGGACGCGTAGACAAGGAAGAGGCTTTAGACATGGACGGACGCTGGACTTGCTATTGTGTGATAGTTGACACAGTTGAAAGTCCAGCGTCCGTCCGTGTCTAACGCCTTTTCCTTGTGTACGCGTCCTTGAGTATTCGCTGGTACCCCCTTCTTCAAGTTTATCGCCTAGATATGAGACTACAATAATGCAGTTTGTTTTCCCCCTTTACAGACAACAGCTGTAGCTGAAGAAACAACCTTCAATAACCGTCAAGCATCCCTGTTTGGGTGAAGTCATGAGTTCATTCATGACTCGTCACTTCAAGTGGAGTGGTTGGGTGTGCAAAGTCGCTGGCATTTCGTTAGCCCGAAACCTTCAAAATGTTCGACTCGCTAGCGCCAAAATAGCCACAATATTAGATATCTTCTATTCACTTACCTGCTTGAGCTTGTTCATTTTCGTTCAGATTATCAACCTCTTTCAATCATCAATGACACTCTTGGGTGATGTTCAAGTTTTCACTCGGTCTCTCTACGTCCTTGTGTTTATTCTCGTTTCCTTCAAGGTACTGCTGAACACTTTATGTGTTCTCACAAAGTCGAGCTGTATTGGCGATTTCTTCGAGGAATCTGTGAGGTACGAAACACAGCTACGTTTTGCAGCACCTAAATGCCGTGTGCAATCAAAAACCAACGTTTTAGCGCGGATTTTGCTGGCCTCGACCTTTGCTGCGAACCTATGTATTACTAGTTACATCTCCTCCAATTTCATCGACTATCTTCAGTGTCATGGTGCTCTGAGTGTTCTCATCAAGGCTTTCTGCGTAGGAGGCAACTTCGTGTACTTCGTGTACGAAATGGTACATTCCATTATTCTGAGACCCTGCGTAGAAGTACTCTGGCTGTACATTCGACACCAGCACGAACTTTTGCGCGTGGTTCAAGGTGACGGCGACGTGAATTCTGTGAAGAAAGCCAGGAAAGTACAAGAGATACGGATGAACCTCTGTGCCATCTCGAAGCTTAAGGAAAAGATTAACTCTATTTGGCGATGGTCTATCATGGTCTCTGGTGCCGTTCTCCTCTCGGTAATGTGTATATGCACCTACTCAATCTTCGTCGAGAAGTTTTCAAAGGCGCAGCATTTATTTTCTGTCATCTACAGTGTTTCGTCAGCCATCGACTTCTTCGACATCGCTGCTCTGAGCCACAGGTTGACCAAAGAAGTGAGTAAACTTTTTAAGCGAAGCTTTATAGGCTCACACACTTCGGCGGTGGTGGCGGTGTCACTCGGGCAAGTGGGCCGATCTTGGTGATAGTGAGATAGGATCCAAACTCAATGGCAGATACCCCTTTGGGCTTGGACACCTCTAACGCGCCCTTGAACTACTCTTATCACTCGTGGGACCCAAAGAGACAAAATAACCTGCCCTTCTCCTATCGCGAAAATCGGGGTAATGAAGCTTGTCCGATTCTAGCGTGAGGGCTCCGAAAGCCCAGGCGAAACGTCAGCGAAGAGCCGTGGACTCCGAGTAGCACGAACGCAATGTTCAGGCCAAACGTCAACGAAGAGCCTCCGACCCCGAGTTTAGGGCAGATGAAGCGGAACGCCTGCGACAGTCTTATCTTGCCGCAAGCTTCTTTTACCCCCACTTTCTCGACAGGGGAAGGGCTCTGATTTTTTGAAAGCTTCGTTCTTCTGACGCACTAAAACTCAGAATGGTCTAGAGATTGGGTTCACAGTATTATATAAGCCAAATTTGAAGCCTCCAATTCAGTCGCGATCACCGCCACCAATTGCGAACTATTCTTTTCTTTGTGGTCCAGAGCTTTTAAAGAAGCGTTTCTGATTGTTGTACAGAGGCGATTTCGGCGACTTTCATGCAATAGATCCGATAGTATTGGCAAAGTACACAAGACTACTTAGAGTGATGTACTTTCAACATTAACGAGGTTCTGGACTTGCGTTGCGTTCTGGTACACTAGGAACTATATGTAGAGAAGATATACGCGTAAATCTACTGGACAGTTTGTAGGAAAACACAGACTACAGATAGATTTTTTTTCAGATGCGTAAAATAAGAAAAACCCTTGACATGGTTCCCACGTACTCTGCAGATGGGGCCTATTTCAACCAAGTATGTATTTCGGCAGAACTTTTTTTGACTGATTTGTTATGTGAGGACCAACTAGGAACCTCAGAGAGTGCGGTTGGTGTTTAACACGTACTTTATTTTACAGATAAGCTATCTGCAGGACTGCATAAAACCAAAGGAGATGGCTTTGTCTGGCGCTGGCTTCTTCTCATTAAACCTGCCGCTGATTGTTTCCGTAAGTGTTTATTCATTTGTGCACAATGCCGCAAGTAGCGCTGTTGCAGGGTTAACCAATGAAGTAATTGAAGAAATATAAGATTCATCACCACGAAAAAGCAATAAAATTTAAGTGATCTGGCTAGATTTATTTGCAAAAGCATAAAGAACACGAAGGAATACATGCAGAAGAGCATTCGAAGCTATGCACTGCACAGGAACTTTGTTACATCCACTCAAAGAAATATGCGTCAAACTTGAATGCAACCCGCTGTGTACGAGAAAATAAAATACTATTCATTTTAGCAACCCCCTTCAGGTATGACTGTATCTTAAGTTTAAATAATGCGACACAACGGCCACTTTAAATAGATATATGTGTACACATGTCTACAATAAACCTGAGCGATAAAACACTTGTGGAAAATAAAGAGCCGGTATCAATTATGGATGAGGTGGACCGACAACTGTCCAGGCACCTAAACCAACACTTATACAGGTGAATTGCAACTTGTACCTCAACTTGCTTGCCACAGAAACAAAAACCTCCAAGAAGCCCTAGAACAGCAGGGCATCAGCTAATTAGCAATTTTCCTTTAAATTGTATTGGAATACATATATATATAGTGAACGCCACATATTTAATCATTCTAGGAAATTATCAAAGGGCCTAATCACAGTTACTTCCATGTCATTTTACCATTATTAGTCCTACATTTAGGCAACAAGATAACTGAACCAACTCGCAATATTGCTCTAATACCTACACTGATACGGAAAACAAAAGTGCATCCGCATCGCCGCTGGCATGTGTAAACTGAGGCAGTGATAATCAGGGTGCTTCACTATTCAATAATTTTCAATCTCTAATCACGCGGGGGTAAAACCTACATTCGAAATATGAGACGGATTTATGTATGAGTTAGGAAAAGACAGGTATATTAACCCGCGCGTATCCTTCTTTCTGAGGTTTTACGTGCCAAAACCAGTTCTGATTATGAGGCACGCCGAACAGGAGGGCTCCGGGTCAATTTTGACCACCACGCGTTCTTTAACGTGCACTACAACGCAAGCACACGGGCGTTTTTGCATTTCGCCTCCATCGAAATGCGGCCGCCGCGGCCGGGATTCGATCACGCGATCTCGTGCTCAGCAGCAGTGCGCCTTAGCAAACTGAGCCACCGCGGCGGGTAACCCGCGCATATCTAGAATATATCAAGGTGTGGGTGGGAAGCACTGATATTTGGCAAATCAATTCAGTGGATTTCCGCAAGGTGAAAGGATCATGAAACGGGAAGTTCTCATCCACCTGAAGCGTGCTATTCAAAGCCTCAAGTTGATGTTTGGTAGGCTGACATTCAAGGGTCGCATCAGATGGGTGTCGAGGGGGGCTCCATGAAGGAATGCTGTATCTTCAAGAATTAGCCATATCACTATTTTGAGAGTAATCATAAGTAATCATAGAGCAGGTGCAAATGAAAATATTAGTCAAATGAACCATAAATAAAATGAACTTTCATTTGCACAGTCTCAACTGCATTGAGATGGTACTGCTTATACGAATTTCGAACGGAGGATGCATATGCTATAAGAGGTTGAATATTATTTTGTATAACATTAGCTTGGTTTCTATTTCATTCTCCCATGACTATATCATCAAAACAACAGGTAAAATCGCGAGCAACTTGAGAAGGAACGCCCAATGTCTAATTAATGAACTTTTTCTCGTACTATAGGCATTCAAATCTGGCATTGATTTGTTACAGGCACTTTTCTCCTTGAACATTTAGTCTCAGTGTAGCATTGCATGCGATGCATGTGTTTTTAACCATTACTTCATTCTGAAAACAATATAGTCCTCCCTTCCATATTTATAGATGTAGTGCATATAGTCGAAGCAAATATATCTTGGAAGCAAAAAAATAGTAATTTCGTTTTTATTTTCAGATTGCAGGAGCTATCATCACATATACTGTCATCCTTGTGCAAACTAGCGAAAGTGTGAAAACTGCTTAAACGGCGTAAAACTATGTTCACGTATACCCGTTTCAGTTGTCGGAAACAGTAACAGAAGATGTATAAAATTGGGTAATGTGGGAATTAAACAGTTCATGTTGTCAGAGTGGCAAAATGACGAGAGCATCAGTGTAGAAATATCTGCTCGTTAATACATCTAGGAGTGAAGGTCGATGCCGCTGTTGTGCATCAAGCTCGCTAAAACATTGGGGAGTGTGAACATTTGAAGCATTAATGAGTCAAATATGTATATGTATATCTTTAGAAAAGAAAATCAATCGGAATATTTCATTGACCATGTTGATAATAATTGGCAGATCTCTTAATAGCCCATTTTGGTGAGATCTCGCACGCATTCATATTTCATATAATGTCGCAAATGGTGCGAACGCACAAAACGCAAATTTGCTGCAGCCACTACTAGTTTTTCGTTCAAGCAGGCTTATTTCGCTTGTTCAATGATGAATAAACCAGCCCTGAATGTAGTTCTCTCTTTGCTTTGCTTGCAGTCACAATCCTATTGGTTACCCACGTACATTAATTCAGCAGGTGGTCCAAACTGTGCTAATGTTGTGGCTATTGAAGTCCATCAAATGAAAAGCGCTTGCAGCCAAATGAGCTTGATATATCGTACGCATATGTGTAGTAAAACATCAAAATGCTGTGCAATAAACGAAATGACAACCACCGCTTTGCCATCAAATTCATTCGCCGCGTTGTTTCAAATACAAGTGTTCCATATCGAAAGAGTACAGCGGGGGTATCTTTAGCACACAGAGGGAAGTCCTGTGTGCTGTCGCTAATTCAGTTGCGGCCTGAACGTGAATTTCAACGATGCTTGAAACGCTAGCATTCACTACGTGTATACGACATCAGATCATCCAGTTCGGCGTAATGACGGCTCGTTTACGAAAACCCTTGCACCAGGCGATAAAGGTGAGGACTCAACATCCTTGTTTTGTCCACTTGTGTGATAATACCCATATATCAATGGCGATGCCTCCACAATTACTCATGCGCCTTCTTGAAGCAGTGTCAATGGCTGTGCGAACATAACAGTGCGTCCTTAGTATTTCTGGTCTGCTTAGCCATTTCACTGAGATATATTTTGCGATTCATTGTAAGAGTTTTTTCGCTTAGGCACAATGTGCAGATTTCTGCACACGTATAATTTTTGCCAGACATGACCTGTGGTACCAAAGAAACAACAACGAACGTTGCATTTAGAGTTCATTGAAGTTCATGCATACATATGAAATATTCTGGTGGTCCTTTGAGGGGGCTCTGGCCATTCTAAGAAGGGGGTGAAAAACGGCTTTAAACTATATTACGAGAACAACCAGGTATGGCAGTGATAATCCCGATTCCTTAACAGTGGAGCCCGCGTTGGTACTAGTAATGTTTAGTTGCTCTTTTACATGAACATTGCAGCACTTCCAGAGCGCTCACAAACCATCATGCGAATGTGCCGTTAATTAATGTGTCTTCGTGTTGTTTCAATGAGCAGCGTATTGTCACGGTGGTGAGTCTCGGCAAGGCTTCCATTGGCCCTCCTAATTAATGCATCTGCTCCACCGGGCTAGCGCCAAAGCCCCCTTCAGTTACGGCGATAGCAGGTGGGTGATATTTAGCTTAGCAAAATGGCGGTGCACACGGTTTTCGTCGTCATGGCAACAGTAACAGCAGCCGCGCGGCGCCTCTTCGGTCTAGCGCTCATATTATGCCGACTCGCTTCGCTTGTTTCTCGCTCCCCTCCCCTCCATGCCGCGCGCGCGCCGGTATTTCTTATATATTTTTCTTTTGCTATGCGTGGCGCAGTTATTTTATTATTGATGTTATTTTAGAGCACGCGTGTGCGCTTCCACTGCGCCAGGGCGGTGTGTTTACTCGCACGTCGTGCGCCACCGATTCTTTGTGTGTTACAGGCATGCAGTCTTGTCCAATACTGCTATGATACCAGCATATCCGAGAACAAAAACAAATAAATTCTACATACAACACAACAGATATTCGGCCTCGTTTTATTGACTTCGTTTCCGAAAACCAAGATATTCACAATGTGGTAATGATACACGATCAGATAATGAACACTAGTGAAGGATGCATGACAGGCTCATGACTACTAATCAATGCAAATGCTCGCTGTAAAATTTAGAAATTGAAGAGGGTTAGCAAAATAAACAAAACGCAAAGGCAGTTTCGTGTAGATACCTCAGAAAACCAAGATTTTTATATAATGACCTAATGACCAAAGTGTCCATCAGCTTCTAAATATGCGTCAAGTATTGCCCAAAACAGGACGACGCGCGTCACAGTGATGACAACTAAACAAAGCGACAATTTTCTGGCAATGCTAAAAATATGAAATACACGCAAAATACCGAAAATAGAATAACTGAGCAAATATTGGTTTATTTGCAGCCACATAGAAAACAGAAAGAACAATTATTTGCCTATGCACTTGTTCAGATATTGCACAAAATATATGGTACGCGTGACATGTTCATTAATACTCAAAAATGGAAAAGCTTACTTTACAGCATAAAAATAACATTGCACTAAAATAAAAACGCAAGGACATTATATTGCAAATGGGCCCAACTTGAGTACCGGTGGAAAGGTGGAGAAGAAAGTAGTCACTTTTTGCAGCAGAAGGTGCAATACATTCGCAGAAAAGCCTGTTCCTCAAAGGCTGGGCGAAATAAGCCAACACAACTTTTCTTTCCCTGTGAATTCTATGCTTAGATGTAAATTATGTCACTAAAGGCAACAATTAATCCTTCGTATACCGGGCCTCCTTTGTGTAATAAGCACCAACTGCACAAATTTTCACATAGGTCTCTTGCAATGCTTCAGCTATCCGGGAAGGGCCGTGTCATGTCCGTCAACTCTGGCCTCTAAGAATATTCTAAAACAGTCGCAGTATCACCCGAAAGGCGAAGCACCGATTGCGATAGAAAATTGTTAGACACCTATACGAAGTAAGGATAGTAGTTTTATTAGTCGTATAGACTTGAAAACATTCGCATTGGCGTGAGGAAGCGCGGCAGCAGCAGCGAGCGAAATGACCTTGGGGCTCTATATCTTCAACGCAAACTCAGCGGCGAGAACGCAGCACGCACAAAGGTACGAGCCGTCGGCGCACCCAGAATCTGCCCCCAACGCAGACCGCTTTCAGGATAGGACACGCTTGGCCATACAATATGCAGTTGCTGCCGGAGTAAAACGCCGCCACCCCTCCCTCCCTCCCCCCTTCCCTCCGGTGCCTGGGCGCGACAGAAGACGGCGCGCTTCCTCGCCGCTTTCCTCCCACTCGCGCTCGAGATTTAGCCGCGATCGTCAGGTCCCCTCGCACGCTTTCCCTCGCGCATACAGAATACGGCGACGCAGTAATCGCCTTTGGACTTTACACAGAACACCACGGCGACGACGATGGAAAAAATGTGCTTGGAGTATCCATATGATTACTACAGCAATAAAACCCTTCCATCCTAAAAAAGTGAAAACCATAAATTCTAACGAGATCAAGTGCGCCGTCGGAGCAAGCAAAGGTTAACTCGTTTCGTCATCTCGGCACACTACAAGATGTGATACCTTGAGTCTGACAAACGCGTTTTTAAATGATAGCGAGTGCTTAGGAGGATACAAATGCACACATCCAAGAACGCAGTTAGACAAGAGACACGAAGGTGAAGCTTTATGTTTCATGTGCTTCATGTTAGCTGCTTGTTGGTGTAACGATATTAGCGCAACATCGTGCTCTTCTCATAGAAACCTTATTTACTAATATTAGCTGTTGCCTCACTGCAGAAGCGCTATGTATGGCTGCGCACACTAATTAGCACAAATGAAAACCAGGACGTCAACGCCACGCTCACCTGTTTTCTTTGGGGACCCGGAATAACCTGTAAGGACTCGTTCTCCCAATATTCGTGCACCATAGCCCGATGTACAAACGGTGCGGGTTGTCGGACATGGGGGCGCACGTTGCGTGTGCACACAGCGAGCAAGGACCAGGAAACTGCCCACACTTTCTAACGGTCGCTTCCCGATGACGGCGGAAAACGAATCTTCAACGAGCGGGATAAGTAGGCGCCGGGCCGGCCGGCCAACATGACCTAGACTTTTTCAAGGCCTCTGCAGGCATGCGTGACATCACCGAGTTCTGCCCGGAAGCCGGCTTCACTAAAATGAGCGGTGCGTGTTTTGCCATTCTGCGGCCCCATTGAGGTATTTATAGCTTTTATCTTTTTCTTCAGTTGCACAAATTTACACAAAGAAAAACTTTATGACATTTCTAAGTTGTGTTTTAATACCTGCATCAAAATTGTCTTTCCAACAGGTGTATAAATTATGAGCCGTCGCACAACTCCCACATTATCTTAGGACACTATATAGGATAACTTATCTTACATGCACTAGCAAAGACACTAACATTTTTCTCAGAAGGAGATTGTATGATTTATTTAACGAGAAATCTGGTTCCATGCAACACAGACTAAAGATTGAAAAAAGCACATATTTCACATTTTCTTTAAAATTTCAAACTATTTGGAATATTGCACATAATTTCAGTATCGCAAAAAGTTCATGTTGTTCAGTTGGAGCACCAAGAAAATTTTAATGAATCGATATATTAAAGCCATTCCACATAAGGATAAAAGATTCATAGAAAGCTACCAGAAACAATATTTTTCAGGAAAAATAACACTAAGAAGACATGAAATCAACACTAATATCTCTTCGACACTTTGCTCTGCTATTTTCCAGAACACTCAGTTTTTGAACATATACAAAAAACCTCGAACGCGACTTTTTCACTTTCAAACAATTTTCACTATATTGCACATATTAGCTCCAGTGTCACAAGAAGTGTAAAGTAAACAGCAAAAGAGGGAAGTGGTGTCCATACATGTTGACAAAGTAGTCAAGTAAAGGTACAATTTTTAAAGAACATTTTCGAAATGAACGTGTGCAAGACATTGAACTTCGGAGCTCAATTTTCAAGCAAAACTAACATTTGCCAGAAAATTTTTTCAGACAATTTGAATACTTACATAATGATTTAGCCTCATAAAAACAGAAAGTACATGTACTATCAGTCTTGAAAACTGTCCTGTAATTTGTATAGTTACTTCAAAAAGTCCTTCTGGAATGCAACCAGTAACCTCATACACCGCTTCTCTAGTATATATATATATATATATATATATATATATAGGTAATTACGCTTCAGGCGTCTTCCGTTTGTTTTGCTGCTTTAGCTTCGGGCAGCTTGTTCTCTCGTTTTCACAGGTAGCCTACCAAAGTGTTGGCAGATGCACTAAGTATATAACCCATCACTGCATGTGGTAAATGGCCATTGTCACAAATATCAGTCTTCATTCCACTCAAAGAAGAGCATTGTCAAGGACCCGAGGAATTATTTCTGCTTTTCGCAAATAAAATTTTGCTGCTTGTTTTTCACTGGTTGAGCTTCTCCAGAACAATACTCGCTATCAGCACGGCATTCACAACCACAGTTTGGGGAAACTTTAGTCTACCTCTTGTAATGCTCGCAATGAGCTCTTCAGCCTTAATTGGGAGAGTTCTGCTCTCGACAACCAAGTGTTCTTCGCAGAATTCACATTTAAGCTTCTTGAGTGCAGCATATGCACAATAATCTGCCACATAAGTAGTACCTAGAATTATGTTCTGCTTTGTAGAAATTGCTTTGTAGAAATGTCCTCTACTGTGACCGCGACATCATATTGCTTTAAAGCATCACGAAACTCGTCAATGGAGACAAGTAGGACTTTCGTCACAATCTGGAAGCTCAAGGACCTTCTGCGGCTTCAATTTGTGTTCCGTTTCATAAATCTGCCATATGGAGATGGTACTGCGCGCCACATATCTGTCAGTTCTTGCCCAATCTCTCTCCAAAGCAGTCCGATGGAAACTTTCCTTGCAGAACATATTTGAAACCAGCTCTTCAAAATAATTCCTTGCCACCTGAGCAAGAGCGCTACATGTATGGCGCAATGCATTCAATCAATCAATCAATAAAAGTTTATTTTTCATGAAGAGAAACTGCATATACAGTGATTATTTGGACCGATAGCCTTAAGAAGGCTTTAGGACGGAAATGACTAGTATCGTGTTTGAGGATTCTCCTGTAGTCAAGCCAACTGATTAGAGTTTCCAAAAAAAACGACTTGGGGGCAACCCACGGTCCTTACAGGTTCTGGGAGGTCGTTTCGAAGACGCCTTCATTTGTCTGGCGTCTTGGCCTGGGGTCTTGACCTTCACTATGCGCCACCACATCAAGATAGTGCTGATAAAATAAGCCGTGCTCTCTGCATGCTGCAGTTGTGCTGCTTTTACACTTGAGTTCTGCGATTGTAAAACTGTTAGAAACCTTGACAACAAGGTTCATATTTTGTCTTTCTAAGGTTGAAGGTTTTAGCCCTTCAGAGACAATGTCGGGGCAAGTAGTACCTAGAAGTATGTTCTGCTTTGTAGAAATTGCTTTGTAGAAATGTCCTCTACTGTGACCGCGACATCATATTGCTTTAAAGCATCACGAAACTCGTCAATGGAGACAAGTAGGACTTTCGTCACAATCTGGAAGCTCAAGGACCTTCTGCGGCTTCAATTTGTGTCTCTTGTGATGGAGACGTCACGTTTTAGCGGTGTGTTGAATTCAGCTGTTAGCACACGTGGCTTGTCAGGTAGTTCAACGATGTCCAGAAAAAACACGCTCACCACTGTTACGCTGGTTCGACCAATTGTTCCTTATGCATTTCAGCACATGAACGGAATACAGAATAAAAAGCAGCGGTCTTGAGCACTCTGATGGATGCTTGTACAGTGTGTGAACCTTCGGTGGCGGTGACAAAATTATATTGCCTTCCTATTAATAGAGTTGCCTAAAACAACTGCAATGTCTCGATATCCTGTGGCCTACAGGTAGTTAATGGGCTGACGAAGAAATTTGTGGAGAAATATTGTGTCTATTTGCGCCTTTGGAAGGATGTATACTGCGTCCTTGATGAGATCGGGCTCTGAATCAAACACATATGCAGCGCTCGCTGCATATTGACTGTTCATAGCCATTCCCACTAGACCTCTACCTTTGTAGTCAATGTACGACTGAAGTTGAATTTCATCCATAACAAGTGTCAGCCTTCTCGTAGTCATTCACTGTTGCTGCCAGTCTCATCGCATTGCCTCCTAAGACTCCTTGCACATTGCAGATTGCCTACAACTTTTTTTCGAAATTTGCTCCGAAACGATCACGCAAAATATTCATTCTCGGTATGAAGTACGGCGCATGTGTAACTGTAAAAAAGTGGTTTACTCATTCTTGCCTTCAGCTTTGGAGAAATTAGACACTAAACTGATGTAGACCTCTGTGTCGTCCCAGACGGCTGAAGCAACCTTGAGATGTGTTTCGAAATCCCTGAGAATGCGTGAAAATACAGGACCCGGCAGCAACTTGGCAATGTACTACACATAGTTCTATCATCTCTGCATTTAGGCAATGAAATGCAGTTGTACCATAGCAAACATAAGATGAGGGAGATAGTGATCTTTTGCACGTACATGGAGACGCAGCGTTTGGCCTCTAACCATGGTATTTAAATTTGAAAAATTGTCTTTCACGTTGACAAAAAACAGCATAAGATAAAGACCACCTTGAAGAGCGATTATGTCCCACAGGTGTATTGGGGTCTCAGGAGGATAGGAGAGAAATATCGCATTTTGTTGTTCAATGAATAGATTCAGGCGGTACGACCCACAAACACGTCTTATGATGTCTGAATGCGGAAGTTTCAGATTCGACATGTTCCTAATGAACCTGAACGCCTGTGAAGATATCGGTAACACAAGGCCAGCAAATACTAGCAAGTGTGCAGGGTATCTTGAAATTCTGGTCAGTGGAAAATCCTCCTGCTCTTTCAGAAAATCAACTTTCACTTGCCCCTCTTGAGAAACATTCTGTGACAATAGCCCATGTACTATTACCACTGTCTTGTTCAGGACAATCGGCAAGCGCTGTTCGCTGCTCGAAAAGTTGCTTGCTAAAATTCGCACAGCATTAAAGACATTGTAGACCTCCCTAAGATCACACGCACAAACAGCAAGTACGAGGCTACCAAGTTTGTCCAGCTGCATGTCTCCAACAAAGGCGTTCACGCACTAGTCAGCTGAAACTGATCGAGAAATGTACATTTGGGGTATATTGTACTGCAAAGTTTAAAAATAAGACAGTTGTGAGTCACGAGTTTTGTCCGAAAGGTGGTCATCTGGAAACCTTTCCGAGTGCCGACCAATTCTTCAAAAGTGCTGATAGAATTTTACGGTCGAGGTTGATCCCTACGGAGCGATGGTGTTCGCAGTTTCGAGCGAAGTGGAGAGAGTGAAATGAGGATAGGAGGTACAGAGAGGGAAATAAATAAAACAATATACTTTCTTGGTGAGGTGGGATTCGAACCAGGGTACATATGGTCCGAAGGCGAGCGTCATAACCACTAGGCTATTTTTTTTCTTTCATGGTATTTATTACATGAACATGTAATCTAAAAACATTCACCAATTTTGCAGTATGCCCTTTCACGCGCACATACAGCGATCGGCGCGCGGCGACGATTTCATCTCCATTGACGTCATACGGAACCTCACGGCGACGGCGACGACGACGGCAGAAATCTGCTTTGGAGTGTCCATATAATTGCTATCGCAATAAAAGGCATTCATCAATTGCGCAGTCATAGAATGGCGGGCACAATGAGTCACACACAGAAAAACAGAAGATGCACTGCTCCGCTTTGCTAGACAAGCTTGCAGAACATGCATTTATGGGAGCCATATGATTGCGTTGTACCGACGATTGTAACAGAACTTGCTATGAGCGAGAGAGAGAGACAGAGAGAAGAAGAAAGAGAAAGAAAGAAGGGAGGGAAAGGAAAAGATAGAAAGAGAGAGAGGAAGGGAGAGAAATAAAGAAAGAGAGGCGGGATGTGAACCCGGGTAGTCACGGTCCGAAGGTGAGCGTCATACCAACGACGCTATAAACCCACGCTTGCAAAGCTCCGCTGTTTCATCAGATTTCACAAGTGTGGAACTGGCTTAAATTATTTTTTCTTCTCATCTTTATGTGCTTCAGTGGGTAGCTCTGTTGCGTCCGATAGTTCTCCCTCTAGCTCAAGCCGCTTCTCTTCAGGGCCTTCCGGGCGGCAGTTGTGGCACGAGAAAGGTATGCAGGGCAGTTCGGAAATACGCTCGAGATAGCAACAGGCTTGAGTCGTCTCAGTTGGAGAGGAACTTCAAGCAGTCATCCAGTTTTCTCCCCTCTGTTGGCTGAAGCTGTCAGAAAGTCATTTGGAAGAAAGTGCTTCTCCCAAACCTGCAAAGAAATTCAAAGATTGCTCTATAAGATAAAAATCAAGCAAGAAAAAATATATTCTCATGAAGTTCGATAGGCCACTGAGGCCCGCTCCCAGGGACTGCATGTGTGCATAAATAACACGCGAAATTTCAGGAAATTATGTGTCAGAAATGAGCGCGTAATAACAAAGTACTGCAATAGTACTGTCACTAACACCGCGTGTTACATGTTCTTCGTGAAATGTGCTACAACGGCCTCGAAATCTTTAGCATGCAAAGCATAAAAAATAAGAAAACGTTTTCCAGCTGCATCAATAGGAACTTTACGCAATCGATGACAAATGCGAAAAGCCAAAAATGCACTCACCACGGTGTATTTTGTTGGTGCGAAATCCTTGAAGCATCGCTCTCGTCCATGCCGTTCTTTGATGAGCGTCCGTCGGAAACCGATCGTAGCGCGCTACAACTGATTTTTGAACAGTCTTACCTTGATGTCAATTATGGTCGCAGCACACTAAGCGCGTCCGATGCAACGGACAGAGCGGCCACTCATCAAGGACAGTTTCGATGTAAAAAGACGACGGCGACACGCCCAGCACGCTCCCCCTACCCTTCACCCTTTAACCGCCGGCTTCTTGGCCAATCCCCCGCAGTAGGTAAGCGCCACAAGTGAAAAACAAGCGAGCAAGCGCCAGTAGGCCAGTAACACTTGGTCCCGCTCCTGCTTGACTGAGCGGACCCTGTTAAAATATAATTTCTGGGCACCAGACACCGACGTCTGTCTGGCTATTCCGCGCCCACAAATTGGTGACTCCGGACTTCACGTCAACGCCCTCAGCTCCTGTCCTACACTTTCCTCAGCCACCTCGCTAGGCCTACCGGCGCCAGGAACTCGAGCCCCACTGTCTTTGCAGTCCGCCTTCTATCCGGTAAGCCATGGCCTCGAATTTCTCCAGTCAAGTACCGTCATCAGCGCCAGCATCCTGCGAGCCCGATGTCTCCGCTCTCAAGCTCCCCAAGTTCTGGTCGTCGGACTCGGAGCTTTCATTACCATCGAATTCTTGTTCCGTCGTCACCGCTTCAGTTCGCAGTTGACCATGTTCGACCACGTCGTTGGAGCTCTTCCGCCTAATGATGCTGCGGTTATTCGCTATGTTCTACGCTTCCCGCTTGTCGACCACCCTATGACCACCTTAAGGCGACGCTCATCCAGCGCACTGCAAGCAGCATCGATTACAGCAACTTCTAGCATTAGAGGAGCTCGGCGACCGCAAACCTACCAACTTATTGCGTTTCCATGAAACCTTGCTGGAGACCTGGCTCCTTTACCCGATAGTGCACTTTACGGGAACTTCTCCTGCAGTGCCTTCCACTGCAGGTGCGCATGATTCTGACCGTGCCTTCGTCCGCGCCCCGGTCATCTCTGGCTCAGTTGGCCGAAAAAATTATGGATGTCGGTTTTCCCTCCGTGGCCACTGTTCATCGCCCTCCTGACCCTCCGTCCCATAGCGCAGCTTCTGGCGACTGCCATGCGCGTCTCCTCGAAGCTGACGAGCTCACCCGGCAAGTATAGCGACTGACAGCCGAAGTCGCTGCCGTCCGAACACGCCTGCCGCGTTCTTCGTCAACCTCGCCGTCCCAGCCCCGGTCTCCCTGGACGCCGTTCTCCACCTCGCGTTACGCTTTGCTGGTAACACCGTCGCCACGGCTCTCGCGTAAACCAGTGCCGCCAGCCCTGCTCCTACGCGGGAAACGGTCGGGCCGAACACTGACGGCGACCGCTGTTCCTGGCCCCAGATCCAGTCGCCTCTTCACGTCACCGACCCTGTCACCAAAGTCCGCTATCTCGTCGACACTGGCACCGAGATCTCCGTCCTTCCTCTTACGTTTAGTGAGCGACGCCATCCTCCCGACTCGCCTCCTCTCGCCGCGGTCAACCGAACAACCATCTGGACCTACGGCCAAAAGTTGGTGACTCTTGACATCGGCCTCAGACGTACCTTTCGCTGGGTCTTTGTCATCGCGGACATGCGCCAGCCTATCGTCGGAGCCGACTTTCTCTGGCACTACAAGCTCATTGCCGACAGGCACCACGGGCCAGCATCCTGTCCTCCGAGACCAGCTTAGCCGTCCAAGACGTTTCCTTCAGCCGCACACGCCTATTCCCGACCCTTGGTTAGCCATCCTTGCCGAGTTCCCGGACGTCTTCCGACCACCCTTCTTTCAGTCCTCGGTCGCTCACAGCGTGACATATGGGCGCGACTGGCCCTCTCGTGTTTGCTCGGGCTCGTCGTCACACTCCGTATCTTCTAGCTGTCGCGAAAAAGGAGTCTCAAGACATGCTTGACCTTGCCTTCATTCATCCCTCCTCCCGTCCTTGGGCCTCGCCACTCCATATGGCTCCCAAGAAGACCAGTGACTGGCGCCCGTGCGGCGATTACTGTGCGCTTAACAAGGCCACTGTCCCGGACCGGTACGCGATTATCCACATCCAGAATTTTACGTAGGGATTGCATGGCTACACCATTTTCAGCAAGGTCGACCTGGTGAAAGCCTACCACCAGATTCCTGCGGAACCTTCAGATATTCCTAAGACCTCCATTATAACACCCTTCGGTCTGTTCAAATATCTGCGCATGCCTTTCGGTCTTCGTAATGCGATCCAGACCGTTCAGCGTTTCGTTGACCAGGTATTACGTGGCTTGACGTGCTGCTTTGCCTGTTTTGACGACATTCTCGTCTTCCGCACCACCGCCGAAGCTTACAAACTCCACCTACGTCAAGTGTTCGCAAGACTCGGAAAGCTTGGCCTTGTCGTTAACGGCCCGAAGAGCGAGTTCGGTATTACGGAGTTGTATTTCCTTGGCCATCGCGTCAACACGCACGGCATTCGTTCACTCCCGACCCGTGTCACATCCCTCCGTGAGTTTCCTCAGCCATCCACCAGCACGTAACTGCGCGAATTTTTGGCTTCGCCAACTGTCACCGCCGCTTCATTCCTCGCTGCGCCAATGTGCTGCAGCCTCTTCACGACATTCTCTCGAGCCTCAAGGCACCGAATACTCCCCTACCCTGGAACGACACCACTGACCGCGCGTTTAGAGACATCAAAGAAGCCATTGCCGGCGCAACGCTCATCATGCACCCCAAATGCGACGTCCCAACATCCGTCATGGTTGACATACCGGACAACGCTCTCTGCGCGTTCTTGCAGCAGTTGCTGGTGCTTGACAGCCCATCGCCTTTTCCGAGAAGCTTGCGCCCCCTAAGCGCCGCTACAGCACCTTCGGCCGAGAGGTGCTCGCTATCTATTTGGCTGTGAAGCACCTTCCACATTTTCTCTAGGGACGCTCGTTTCGCGTCCTTTCTGACCATAAACCACTGAAGTCCGTCCTAGCGTCCAGGAGCATCTCCTAGGCTCACCGCGAAATCAGACAGCTCGCCTACATTTTTGAAAACACCAGCCACATTCGTAACGTCAGCGGAAAATCCAACGCCATTGCCAATCACTTTATCACGCCGCCATTTATGCAGCGAACCACGGCCGACCGGACATCGACTTCAAGGCCATGGCTGCCGGCCAGAGTATCGACGCCGAGCTCTAGCTACTTTGCACGAGCGGTACCTCTGGTGTATAAAAATTAAATTACGGAGTTTTACGTGCCAAAACCAGGATCCGATTATGAGGCACGCCATAGTGAAGGACACCAGAATAATTTCAACAACATGGGGTTCCTTACCGTGCACCTAAATCTAAGTACACGGGTGTTTTCGCATTTCGCCCCGATCGGAATGCGGCTCTAGTGTATAAAGATATCTTGCTTCCCGATTGCGACGTGCTCCTCGTTTGTGATACGTCGACCGGACGTCCTCGTACCTACGGGCCTCGCCCATAACCGCCGGACTGTCTTTGATGCTCTCCATTCTTTCGCCCATGCCTGGCATTCGCACAACACAGCGACTCGTCACTTCTCGTTATGTGCGGCCTAGTATCAACGTATACGTCTGTCGCTGGTCACGCGCGTGCCTCAACTGCCAATTGTCTAAATTGCACCGCCACACTTCGACTCTTCGCACATTCCCTTCCCCGGACGCCCGCGTCAGCGATCATGACGTCGATATTGTCGGCCCCCTTCCTTCCTACGAGCACCATCGCTACCTTCTGACCTGCAATGACAGGTTCACCAGATAGCCTTAAGCGATGCCCGTCATGTACATAATTTGCGGAGTCGATAGCTCGACTACTCATCACTCTCTGGATTAGCCGCTACGGTGTGCCTTCCACCGTTACGACCGTCCATGGTAAATTTTACTCAACATTGTTCGCCAATCTCGGCTCCTCGGCGTCAATCACATAAGGACTACCTCTTACCACCCGGTATCCAATCTGATCATCGAACGCTTTCACCGCCAACTGAACGCTTCACTCGTGGCTTCGACTTTTCGTTCAGCTTCGATCGAGCGCCGTCCTTTCGTTGTGCTTCGCCCCCGCACCGCTCTTCGCCGTGACTCTTCTTCCAGCGCCGCCGAGCGTACGTTTGGCACCACTCTTCGAGTCCCTGGCGAATTCTTCGACCACTCCGCCACCGTACCTGCTGACATTGCCGACTACGCATACCGTCTACGCAGCGCTATGCGTACTGTCGTCCACCCTGCCCCCCCCCCCCCCCCCTCCGCCCGACAAAGACGGTCTTCTAGTCATGTATACGTCAATCCTGACCTTCAAAACTGCACGCACGTCTTTGTGCGCCATGACGCTGTGCGTCATCCCTTACGGGCCCCGTATAGTGTTCCGTTCAAGGTAAATAAGTACAATATTTCAAGCATAGAATAGTAAAAGGCACTTTCCTTTTATTGCAGCAAATAATTTTGTGCTCAGTATGCTTTTCTTAAACTAGTTTCGAAAGAAGCAATCGTCTGGCTACTTGCCAACATAAGCCGCAAGCCAATCTGATTCCAGGCATGCGTAGCATGTGGTACAGTTCAATCACACTTCAAGGCAATTCTGCATCAACAGATCGGCGAGAAAACAACCACGCAATGTAAAAAAATGGCATGACAAACAATAGAAAAAAGAAAAGGCAAGACTGGAAAGCATAATGAAAAAGCACTGGAAAGGGGAAGTATATCGCTACCGGTAATACTATCGGGTATTCAAGAACACAGTTTGCACTTTCATTAAATAAAGGCAAACAACAACAAACACGGCAATTGAGACGTACAGGGCACTGACACGTTATTGGCAGCACAAAAGTGTTCGCAAAATTTTCATAAAAAAGGGTCAAAAGAAAGCAACAACATTAGTAACACTGTAAAAATTCAATATGGCGCGGCATCGGAATTACAAGCAAGTCTAAACGCGCTCTATTACGAAATCGGCAGCGCAATAAAACAAAAGGACTAGACAAAGAAATGACGAAGACGAGCGCCGACCTGGTCGCGCTCAGCGCTCGTCCTGGGTCGTTTCTTTATGTCATCCTTGTGTTTTATTGCGCTGCAATTCTCGTAATAATGTACCAACACTCCCAACTCGCCACGTTAACCTATCTGCGCTCGTTGGCTATGCTACGTTGATTGAAGGGAAACAGGGGAACAGAAATAATGAGAAGCAGGGGAAAGAAAGCGCGGAAAATGTGCGCCGACCAGGCCACTGATTCAAAAGCGTATTCAGTGGGGCTGGCTGGTTCACCTTGTTACACAAAACATTTCAAAAGCGCTGCACAGGACACCGCAAAATAACCACTGGAGAGATCGCTGTTTCAAGTAGTTATTTCGCTGAGGCCTGTGTCACGCTGTTTAAAGCTTTTGTTGAGCAGCCAAAGGCGTTCGCACAGTCCTCAAAAGTTTCTTCACGGCTTCGTGGACTGACGATTGGTGCGGTGACGTTCCAGTGACGTCTGCACGGACAGTTGGTGACTGTCCAGTTGAGCCAATGGACTGGATAATGATAGGATAATTGTAAGTTAATGAGATTTTCCCGAGAAAGACGAGATGTCATGCGAGCCATCCAGACTCTGGCTCGTTTGTTGAATGATGACCGCATATATTATCACCGAGGTTCCCATCTGCAAGAAATAGAAAAGTGGCCCAAGTGTTAGGTTTCAAAAGAACCAAATGGCACCTTGATATGTACTTTTTGTCTCATAATATGCCACCTTAATAAGTGAGAACAGATCGATACCGACAAAGAGGTAGCAATAGACATTTTTATACCGGCGTTTCAAATATCTCCTCTGATATCTCCAACCAGCAACTAACGAAGTTGTAAAGAATACTGTCACTACTTTCTATTAAGACTTTGTTCCCGAAGAGTATTATTGACCCTAGAACGGTCGTTAATATCAACGTATCTTAGAGCCCTCTACCAAAGCAACCCTCGTGACCTTGATGCTGCTTTAGGACGCAAGCCTCACTAGTTCATAAATGGACAGCTATGTTTATTGACGTAACCAGTTCAATCATCATGGTCTCGCATGGTGGCAGCTTGGTGGCTTCCTTTAGTCGCATTGCCGATTTGAAGCTCTCGATACTGAGTTTTGCTTGAATAGCCAGTATTTTAGGAGCAAGTGTTCCATGCCACTTTTAATGTCATAATTGCCTTCCTCATTTTCCAAGCTTTCGTCTTGATTATTGTACGAATACGTATAAGAAAATAACATTACGCAAGATGGTAATCGTTGTTCACGGACAGAACATTTTAAATGCATTTTGGGAAATTAAACAAAAGCAAAGCTTGAAGTAGGCTTTTGCACCCAAAATGAGTGCGCCGTCACCGACCTTTTTCATTCACCGCAGAATTCTTGAGCTGCACCACCATTGGACAGACGAAGGTTTACATTTAAATTTCGTTTTTTTTTTGTAATCGCGATCAAGGCCCACCGTCAATTTCCTGGTTAATGGGTGGTACTCTTATTTCAAGTGACCAAAGAGCCACCCTGCCTCGGGTAAGTACAGAAGTGTCAACTTTCCTTACCGAAACTATCAAAGACATCCTCAGGTGAAAGAAGATCACACCTTTCAGTCCCATGTCGTCACGATCAATAGAGCCGTAGAGCTGCTGTATCTGCGAAACAGAAGATCAGTAATTTTCTTAAATTCAAAAAACACCCTTTGCCACAGCTGCTCACAAATGTTCACCTGAAGTATTCCGATAAATTACAAAAGGTGGCTGTTTAGTAGAGGACAGTTATCAGTCTAAGAGCGTGCGCAACTTATTTCGTGGTTTCTTCATTATATATGTTACTCAATTTAATATACAGCGTGAATTAATGCATGGTGCTTGAAATAAATTTCGGCAGGAAAGAATTCATACATAGAAAACTCAAAATTCTAACATCATAGGTGACGTGCCATCTTCGTAAAACGCGTAGGTTAATTTACATATTCCTAGTTTGATATAGCGCTCTTTGGCCAATATCAGGTTGACCAACGAGCCCAAGTTTCTTTGCTACTGCGTAAGGTTATTACCTAAATGTACAATTCACGATGAAAAATCACGAGCACGTAATTTAATGGATAGTTGGTTTGTCATTGTTGCAAACGGTGCTCTAAAACACGCAGAATAACATAGACCGCATGAAGATTACAAGGTAATTGCTGACGTCTTGTTTGGTAGCTATCCGCAAAGCCCAGCAAATATTTGTTGCCTAAGCATTGCGGTGATGGCGTTGATTACACGTGTTCGCTACTGCGGTTTGTCATTTTACCTGGCAGTGAAAATCATATGCGCCTCCAATTGCGGCGACTAAGGCCGCTCGCCAATTCATTCGCTCAGCGACAAAAAAAAACTATCTGTCTCTCTATGGCGGCATTCGAAAACGAATAAAGAGCTTTTCGTCTAAAGTTATGCTTAATATCGTCGTTTCTAACATGCGTGAGGTCCTTTGGCTTGAATATGGGGAATTTTATACACAAGAAACCGGCCGTGGAAGACAAAAGCAAGCAACTATAAAGGGGGTTTGGTTGTGTATTTCACAGCCACGTACATGCCAGCTGCGGATATCAAAAATTGTGAGCATCGTTTGAATGCCACGAGCACTTTTGCTATTTCTCCGCTCTTTGTAAATCTAAATTTCTGGCCTGTACAAGATGTGAGGGCCCATAGATGGCGCCATATTTCTATGTGATTTCGACACGCTGCGTGTGTCAAAGTTAGATCACATTTTGACCCTCCACTATGATGCTGATGCAATGGTGATAAAAATGATGCCAGAGGTGAAGGTGATGCTGATGATGAGTGAGGCGTATGCTTATTCAAGTGCTCTCCCATTGGCAGGGACGGTTATCGATAGATGGGTTCTGGGGATATTTTATTGCTCGTTTGTTGCTTGAAGGCAACAAACGAGCAATAAAATATCTCCAATATATCTATTAATTATCTACGTTGAGCTGTCGCACATACTTTCGTGCCACGATGGAATTGGCTCAAAAAATCCCTGAAGGTACTCTGAAGAGAAACACCTAATCAGATTTCGTTGATGAATGATTCTTCCACAACTCCATTTTCTGATTTCACGGTATAAGTTTGATTACTGAAAAGGAAAAGTACGGCCAAACTTTCAGTTTTCAATTTGGCTTCGAAACCTGCGCGCAGGTGCGTCTGCGTGACACCACGGCTTTCGAGGTATATTCTCGTATTCGGGCCATCGTGACGTAGTGGTTGTTCGAGAAAGCCTAATTTTGTTGCTTTGGCTCATTTAGCATATAATCTAGTCCTCCTCACAAAACATTCACGTCTAGTCCTAACTAGGGATTAAGCAGACACCGCCGAAGTCTATGACGCCCTGGCGAGCTAGCGCGGGAACTTCAAGCTGTCTTGGCCTCCAATCCTTTGAGTCTTTTCTCGCTTATCAAGCTTTCTCTCATAGAATGGGTTTATTTTGTACTTTAGAAACATTATTTACCACCGCAAGTTATCTCGTATTTCTTTCTAGCGTCCCTTTAATGTGTGCCTAAAGAGTTCCGAAGAGTCCACTGAAGTTTTGTTTGTAACTACATTTTTTTACGGTGCTGATCTCTAGATAGTGAGTAGGCCTTCAAGATAATTTTGAATGGCTGCACATTTGGCTGTGTAAAGTTTCTTACCTGATGGCGAAAGGCAGCGTTTTTGAGGATTTTAGCTTTCTTGCATACATCTTTCAACTTCTTAGCCTGAAAACAAAAAAAAAAAGTTTCATCGTTGGTTATCGTTGAACACCCTTGCAATAATTATTACTATGATCAGGCTTTGGTCAAAAAAGCTAGCACTCTAATAAACTAAGTGTACTCGTGTGACGCGACTGCACTTGGCAATTGCCGAGATCTTGATTTGCCGTTTCGATTTTGTTTTCAGTTACTGGGACAATTGAAGATTGGCTGCGCAACATACCACTATCTGAGAGAGTTGCCAATATCGCGACAAATGACACAAACTAAAGCTTGTCATATCTGGAGCCCCTTAGTGTATTTCTAACATCGAGTCACGGCACACAGACAATCTGTCCGTGGTGTATCAAACGAAAAGGTAGTATTGGCCAGCTTAAGACGAGATAGCATTAAGGTAACATACCTTGTATCTTAAATAGAATAATTTTTTGTCAGCCAAACATTACGTTTTATTACAATGGTCTGCCTGCATGGAGAATTTTCTGGAACTAGTATTTTTCTTATCCTAGGTTTATCGCCATGGTGAAGTTGTGCTCTTAAACAGCGAGATATTTTATTGAGAAGCGCAATTATTTACCTTGCTTATCAGGGGCTGACTCACGTAGGCGAGCGTCGTGAACTCATAGACCATGTATCCGGCACTTGTCGCGGTGACGTACCGCTGCTCGGTGATAAAACCAGGTCGACTGGCTTCGTGCACACAGACGCACGGTAGAGGTAGAGCGCACAGTCTTGAAATAACGAGTGGCCACCGCCAGATGTCGTTGATTTACTCCTTCAGCTCAAGCACGGTGGCAAGGTTAAGCCTAATGGCTTGAACGCGCTGCGCGTTCAAGCCGTGAGTGAGCGCGTCACATGTGTGACAGCCGAATCGAATGGCCTGGCTTTCTATACAGCCTTTTAATACGAACAACTGGTCGTCAATGTATGCAGAGAGTACTTGACTTGATGACCGCAAAGCAACGGCGTAGACACTGTCATAGACGTAGTAGATCATGTGGATCAAGAGCTTGGACCAGGAGTAAGTCTGCATTAGTGCAGTGTCGTACCCGTCGCTATCTGGAGGATTCACTAGCATTCTCGTTATGCAGTAGGCAATGCAGAGGCAGTCTCTCTGCACATCAGACCGGTAGAATTGCCTTGGGCTGCAGCAGTCGCACGACGAGATACTGATACTCTCCTCGAATGTCGAGGCTTTCTAGTAGAACGAGGTGATCTTGTACAAACCCAGTAACATGGAAAGGTAGTTTGCGGCCATTCTGCAAAGAGGGAATATGATATGAATTCGCAATTTTTCAAATGTGGACTTGAGATGACATCCAGTGCTTCTTTTCCCTCTGATTTCAAACCTTCTTTTAAAAGCTAACAAAACCGACCCGAATAACGTAACTACGGATGAATTATCGCCCATTTGGATACCATTTTCAAGAAACACCAAAGCAATCAGTTTACTAATTAATCTAATCGTACTAATTACCACTAATTACGAACATTATGTTGAAGGATATTATAAAAAGTGTTTTGTATTCGTACAGTTCAAAAGGGCCATATGGACCTGTAGAACTGGTGTCAGATTGCTGGTTATTTTTGCGTGATTACGCAGGCTGCACCAGTAAACGACGCTCTGTCCAACATTTGTGTGACACAGCTGCGTGGCGTAAATGGAAGTTGTCTTGCGTCCTGTTGGGGTTACCCGACCCATTGCTCCAAATCGAAGGACTGCAACAGATGCTATACGCGGATGATATTACGATCTGATCGAGAACGGGCAGCGACGAAGCGATCGAGCAACGTTTACGGCAGGCCATCCAGTGCGTGGAAAACTACCTGCTGGGGAAGGAACTCGCCTGCTCGGCCGAAAAATCCGAACTGCTGCTATATAGACCGGTCAGAAAGGGGCACCCACCTAAAGGCTGTCACCCCCCCCCCCCCCCCCGGAACAGAAGAGATCCAATTAACGGCATCAAACGGCCTACTACCCATCCCGATGGTAGACAGGATCCGGGTACTAGGAATCATTATTGAACACAATGGCAGCAATGGCGAAGCACTTCGCAAGATAATGGCAATGGCCACCAGCACGATGCAGCTCATCCGACGCATCACCAACAAACACGCGGGCATGCGCGAAGGCAACGTCATACGACTCATACAAGCCTTCGTCATTTCTCAAATAAAGTACACGACAGCGTTCCACATCTGGACGGTTGCGGAAGGGAACAAGCTCAACGCTCTCATACGCAACGCGTACAAATGTGCATTGGGACTTGCGCCCGGAGTGAGCACCACCAAGCTCCTAGAACTAGGCTTGCACAACACGCTCGAGGAACTCGTGGAGGCGCAAGAAGTCTCCCAACTCGAGCGCCTATCCAAGACCCGCCCGGGCAGGCAAGTGCTCGAAAAACTCGGCATCACATACCGCACACAGCACGGCATCGAAGTGGAAATTCCAAGAACCATAGGCGAGCAACTATACGTGCCCCCATTGCCTCGCAACATGCACCCCCAACACCACACGGGGAGACGTAAAGCCAGGGCCCAACACATGAACCAATGTTACTCCAACGACAAGGAGGCAGTCTTCACCGACGCAGCCCGTTTCGAAACAGGAAGAGTTTCGTGGCGTCAGTTCCGAGCCACCGAGGTAACCACCTCACGAGCGTCACCGTGAACACGGCATATGCCGAAGTGGCAGAGGAAGCGGCCATAGCACTGGCGCTCACACAAACCACGGCTACATACGTGATCTGCGATTCGCAAACAGCAATTCGCAATTTTGCAAATGGGCGCATATCGCAAGAGGCGTATCATGCTCAAGCGACATCCCATACACCAGGGAGAGGCCGACGTCGACAACCGAAGGCATTTGCTATGGGTCCCGGCACACACTGGACTGAGCACCCCCAACGAAGCGGCTCACCGCGTTGCTCGAAGCCTCACTCACCGAGCATCATCGGAGGAAGAGCCCCCGCGGGGTACTGCAAACGTCTGGGCGTGGGAGGATCGTTTGACCAGGTTCCACGACATCACGACACACTACCAGAGACGCGTATACCCATTCCCTCACGCTAGGTTAGACAGGGCGCAAGCAGTACACTACAGACAATTACAAACGGATTCTTACATAAACCCCAGACTCACGCACACCATGTATCCAGATATGTACACTACAAACAGATGCACATCCTGTGGCGAGGTTGCCACACTTAATCACATGTTGTGGGAATGTCAGGACATAAACAATTCGGGCAGTACCGACACCTCCGTCTCTTCCACCGCCAGCCTCCGCTCGCGTTGGAAGACCGCACTGCTCAGCTCGAACCTGACAGTACAACTCTGGGCCGTCCAGCGAGCCGAGGAAGCCGCTTCAAGACAAGGTCTCGGAACCGCGTCCGCGGTGGGTGCCCAGACCCACTGAAAAGACGCCGGACTTAAATCTGATTTCATAAGAAAGTTTACGTTCTTCTTTGAACTTCCCACTTCCTTCGTCCCGCGATCTTGTCCAGATTTCGACTGCGCGACCGTCCCGATTGCCAGCATACGTCCGCAGCTGGGTCGAGACGGACCACTTTATGGTGTCGTATAGCCAAGCTTCCTTTCACGCTGCCAAACTGCGTCACACAGGGGCTGCACTGCGAGCCGCACTTCGCAGTACTGCGTGCGTAATCAGGCATAATTAACGAATAATTTGACGCCAGATTTTTTAGTTTAAAAGGCCGCTTCTAAAGGCAGAAACACGGAACTAGACTTATGGCGATTCCCTTCAACATTTTAATATAAACACGTGCCGTAAAATTTCTAACCAAGAACTCAAGTAATTACTTTACTTAGTGAATGGATTGCTTTGGTTTTTTCTTGCACAGGACGCGGCAATTAATCTGTAGTGACCTTATTCAAGTAACGGTTAGGCTTTTTTTAACTGTTTGGTGTAAAAAAAAAACACTGCATACTATGAAATTGGGCTGAGAATGTTGAAAGCCAACACTAATATTTTTCTTTCACCAACCAAGACTAGGCAGTTTTTTATGGTACATGCGACGACAAAAACGTATTCGGCACAATCTTTACTTTAGCACTCGCGAATCATCACGAACATATTCATCAACTAAATAGACGTCCACAAACTAATTCATTCCTGCAAACGAAGTACGAGATAAAACGCACCAATTCTCATAATTCGCAGAATGAAACGCCATTGCATTATTGCAACCGCCGGGCACTTGCGAAGTTCTCAATCATGCGGAACAGAATGGAAGGAAGAAGCCCTCCGAAATATTATGGGCCGGGTAGCTAAAGTAGGTTGTATTTACTGCTCATGAAATCAAGGACTTACCTCATCAAGAGGAGTACTTGCAGGGAGATGCGTAGACCATTGTCGAGGTGCTCTTGTGAATGAGACAACTGGCGAGCGAACGAGACAATTGTGTGTTGCTCCATTCACAGCAAAAAAGTGAGACATCCGCAGCTCTATACGGTATACCAGTTCTTCCAAATGAGCTTCGGCGCCGACCCTTCCCTTTGAAAAGATCGTGTATGAAAAAGCATCGGCAGAGGCGGCACAGGCCAGCCTGGAACCTGAAGCTTAGAGCCATCAAAGAGGGACAACCACTGTGCTTGTGTCCGGAAGATAGCTTGAGTTCTTCTAGAGCATCAGTGATTTTGGCATTAAATAACTTCTTATGCATGCTGTCCCCTCGTTTTTGAGTAGCCTTTTGGACATTGGTGACGAAGGTGGCCACAAAGGTATAGCTGTCCCAGAAGGCATACGTGAAGGGCCGGAAAATGCGAGGAGACCGCTTTCGCTGTCCACTTTGAGAATGTCCCGATACCTGGAAAACATTCTGCTCGCAGTTTAGCTCAAGGGGTCAAATCGAGGAACAGTATGAACAATTTGAGCGATGTGCGACAAGGTCGGTAAACTGAAGGCGTGACAAGTTCCTGCTTATAAGCGAATTACTTTGGCGAGAAGAGGGGGCACGTGGTCAAATATGGAGATCTCAATGAATTCCGAGCACGTTAGAAACGTTCAGGCCTAGATTATGAAATGTTGGGTCCCGTGGCAGGGATCAGGACACTCAACCAAATCCCACGCGCCTAGGGGAATCCTTAAATTCTCACTGGCATGGGACATTCTATATAAGATAGGACACCATGGTTGAATGCAGAAACCTTCGGCACTGTCCTGGGGAAAATACGGGAGGCTTCTTGATGCACCACAAACCCTGAATTACGTTAGGCACTTGTAACGTGAGTGGATAGTGGTGGTGAGGCCTAACACTTCCGTTGGGTGCAAAGTGTTCGATTATAACGGTGACAGAACGACAACCTGACCATTTACTAGTGAGCAGTGCACAACTTGAATTAGTGTCGCTGTAAAAAATATGAGAATAGCTCGAGTACTTGACGCTTTGTACGGGTAAAGACCACACATTTCATTTCACAAGCACTCGTCCTAACGTTCCCTTGTGTCTCAAGTTGCCTCGCGGAAGTGGACCGATGCACACGTAGCTGCGCTTACTCATATCTTAAAAGATTATCGCCGCACAAATGAATACTATATGTGATTTCGACAAAAACAGCTTAGAGTGCGTCGATTGGTGACCTATCTTTTTTTTGTGCACAACAACAAAAATTTAAGTTAATATCCGGCCAGCCGAACGCTATTATTCATGCATGCAACCGAGTAAAGCAAGCCATTTTCTTCTCACAGAAGAAAGTTGACTAGAAATGGAAATTTGGGCTGCATTTTTCAGGCGTAGGTATAGGTAGGTGTGTGTGTGTGTGCGTGTTTTGTTTGTTTTTGTACGAATGATCAGGTCAGTGCAAAAGCACAGCAAGTTTGTAATCTTAACTGTGATTCATAGCGCTAAAACGACACAAGGACGAGGAAGAACACGGGACGAGCGCTCGTCCCGTGTTCTTCCTCGTCCTTGTGTCGTTTTAGCGCTATGAATCACAGTTAAGATTACAATGACCCACCAACACGCCCAAACGTCTTCCCTGCCACAGCAAGTTTCGCTAACATCGATTCCCGCAGTGCGTCGGATCCGCATAATCTTCTGTTTTTTCAATGCCTTTATTTCTGCCTAACTTAAAGCAGGTTTAAACCTTGAGGAATAAATTTAGGGAATGGCGATTAGGGTGTTTCGGAAGGGGAACCACTGTCTTCATCAATGTACCATGTGCTTGTCTTCTCGGATGCCCGATAGCCATCCTCTTCTCGGTGAAGGATTCTGGTGCCCGGGAGCACTGTAAAAATGCCTGCCACTATCACTGTGTCAGACGGTCCGAGGTTCGGAGGGTCGGGCCAGTTGCGGACTGCCGAAGTCGGGGTGCGTCGACAAAACGAAGGGTCCTCTCCCGGGCGGCTCCAATTACCGGGCATGACCATAGAAGATGCTCGGCTGTTCCTCTAGCCCGACAGCCGGGCACTGAGGACTAGAATACGCTTCTGATAATGTAAGTTCAAACCTGGCTGGTGAAAACAGTACCAGTTTGAGCGCGGTGGAAGAGAACTGCCTCTTCCCCACGGAGTCTACTGGTTGGTAGCCCGTAACATCATCTGGGGTTGCTAAGACGCGTGAGGGTGCTGTGGCCGTAATGATGCACATGTTACCAAGTCTCCGACACATTGATGGCAGGCGAGCTGTGCTAGTGTAGTGCATAGTACTACCATGCAGGGGCAACTATGCTGGGCACATGTAAAGACGCGGAAAGAGAAGCTGTGTGCGTGGCCTGGTGTGCCACGTCGTTAATATAGCGCAGCCGTTCTCCGCGTGCGTGTGCGAGCTCCATGTCCTTTCTCCCAACCCCCTCCTCTATCATCTTTCTATTCCCCTTTCCTGTCCCCTCCTCCTCTCTCGTAGATGACGTACCAACGCACGCATAGATTTCAGTAGGGCGCATTTCGCACCAGCAGCACGGAAGCCGGTGTAAGCTACTTGAGGATTCGTGTAGACGTAATAAGTACAAGTAGCTGAATCCTGTCTGTCCTATATACAAGAAACGGCAAGGTATAATGGCATGACGTATATCGAATTCAGGAAGGGCATTTCATGCCAAACACAGCTACTAGAATTCACCACTAATCTTCATTCCAACTTGAACAATGGCCTTCAGATCGATTGCATCTTTCTTTAATTTTGACAAAGATTTCGATCGGGTCACCCATTGCCTCCTTAGTTCTAAATTATCTGACCTTCGACTAGATTCCTTTCCTTTATCATGGCTTCAGAATTTCCTTTTCCTTCGCGAGCAGTTCACGACGCTTTTGTTCCAAGCCTCTTCTGGCCTTCCTCAGTGCAGCGTTTTAGGCCCGATACTTTTCTTCATCTACCTAAATGACCTGCCAAATAACATATCACCAAGTATTAGAATCTTCCCTGATGACTGCATGTTATACAGACCAATAACTTGTCCCGACGACCACTTGATCCTTCAAGATGATCTTAACATTATCTCTAACTAGTGTAATACCTAGTCACACGGGCATACCGAATGTCCTTTGAAGTTAAGGAGCATATAGCTTTCAAAGGAACATTAGTTCAAGGGATATGTATCAGTGCTACACGGTCGCCAGGTGGTTCTCCGCTGAAGCTTTTGACAGAAACCGCAACGTATTCTAAAACGCAAAAGTGACGAGAGAAAAAAAGAACACGAGGACACTTCGATGCGTAGCAGCCGCTAACCAAATCGCACATGGCACCCATTTTGCTCACGAGGGTTGCAGTGTGGGCTTGTTAGTAACGCATCTTGGAGGGTTAACGGTAACGTGGTTAAAAGTACGAACTGGACTTCGATAACAAACACTGCTGGAAGTTAGCGCCGTGTGTGTCCCTGTGTGTCTCTTTTGTTCTGTCTTTCAATCGTGCTACCGTATACCCTCCAAGACCCATTTTGCGTCGGTGTTGCTGATTGTGACAGGCCGTACTGGCGCGGTTGTACCGCCGCAGTCATCATTGAGACTGCGGGTGTCACGAAAGTTTCTAGTGCTCATAAACTTCTATAATATAGTGAACCTTGTTTTAACGGGTAAAAATTGAACTTTCGTATTTATACAGAAGTTTTTCTTCTGTCGGATGCCCTCTAATCTAAAAAGTATTCCTTTGAAATTTCAAAGCACAAACGCGGACTCCCTTGACTCAAAGCTCCCTTCAACTATATATATAGGCCTCCTTTGATGCGTCCATGTGACAGCACGCATCTTCCCTTAAGGTAAAGGATCTTTTATTCAAAGGACTTTGAAAATGCCCGTGTCACTGGGGTATAACACCTGGTTCATAATTAAATACTAACAAATTTCTGTTGGACATAAGCATGACTTTTCGGATGTTTCATACCACATAAAAGGTCACACGCTGTCCTGGTCATGATCATATAAATATCTGAATTCTGGGGTATAATACGTGCCAAAACCACGATTTGATTATGAAACACGCCGTAGTGGGGGGACTCCGATTCCCTTTGACCACCAGGGGATCTTTAACCTGCCCCCAATGCACGGGACACTGGCGTTGTTGCATTTCGCCCCCTTCGAAATGCTTGCGCCATGGCCAGATTTGATACCACGTTGTCATTTACCCTACACCAGGCCTCCTGGTTTGATGAAATCACTGCTGCCTGCGCAAAAACCTAAAAAAAATACACTAGGATAATTCACGCCATAAACTCTGTCATTGCCCCTTTAAGGTTCGCAAATTATCCTACCTAACTTTCGTCCGCCCGCAACTTGAATATGCCTAATCCGTTTGGTACCCTTCCGCTCATTATCAAATTCACATGCTTGAGCAGTTCAGAACAGATCCACCCGTTACATTTCAAGATTATATGACAATCACGGAAATGTGACTCAGCCTAAACTCAATCATTACCTTCAGGTGATAAATGCGCGAGAGCGTTGTAACAGTTTCCTCAGTGAAGTTCTTGTTTTGTTTATTTTGCGATGTATTGCCTTCGCTTGCAAGCCAAACGCTCCTTTAGTGCTTATTTCGCAAACGTATTCATTCTGTGGTATTGCGTTGGAACTGCTTTGAATTGTGATGTGCTGCGTTGTTCTCTTGTGTTAGAATTTTTGGGGGGTTGATTTTGCAAGGTGCTCTTGCAATTTATCTTGTTGCACTTTCTAGTTTACTTGCTTTGTAAGCCTGTCGCTTACGAGTTTGCTTCTGCTTTGATTCTAATAACTAAGCCCCCTTACTCAATACCATTTGGGCCTGTAAGGCATTTTTAAATAAATGAGTGCTACGTCAATCAGTGTTATTGATAGAGTCCTGTGTGGCAGTGGTGATAGCCGACTTATCGTCATAAGGTATAGCTGCACTGTAGTCAGAATGGACGGCGTCAGTGCAAAGCTCTAGGACCCCGTCGCAAGAAAGTTGCTGGAGAGTTTCACGTGACGCGTTGCAGCTGCTTCACGCGGTGACTTATTGGCTGTGCTCACGTTCATTGGCAAAGGCATTCCACCAGCCAAATCAATGAATTTCCAGAGTGCTAGTAGTGGACCGAGCTTGTTCATTGAATAGCCGAATGTCTGTAGGATTTGGCTATCAGCTGTCCTCGTGGACAGACGGACACGCTGAGCTTGCAATGGCTGCTCGGCCAAATCCTGCAAGGCATTGACCCATCTATATGCATGTAGGTAGGTCAGTGATGGGTGTGTATTGGGGTTGGGTAAGTGATCAAGCGCATTGTTTTACGGTTAATACGTTTGAGCTGAAGAGGTTGCCCATGGCTGGTGCGCACATAGTGATGAGCACACTTGGTGTTTGATACCACAAGAGCAAGAGCGGTCTAACGGAGGCCTGCCTCCTTGATTCCCCACGCGCGTTCGGCAATCAGTTGCGTAAGATGTAATGCTTAGTGAAAGCTGACAGAAGTGCTGTGCAGCCACATTCAAGCGCCTCTGTCCTGGTGAATTTGCATGCCGGGTATACGTATTGTATTCTCGCGGAAAACGACCAAACCACCACCCAATCGAAGAGTAAGAAGGCTGCTTTACGACGTGACCCTTTGTTTCGGACCGTTACTGACTGTGACGTGCTCTTTCTCTTTCTGGGAAAGTTTGCATACCACATGGGCGGATTTAATCGTGCGTTGAATCAAGGCCTGTCAACAGCGGTCTCTTGCTCCCTAGGTGACCCAGTATTGGTCCAGAACGTGTTATCTGCATATACTGCATATAGTGCGAGTGCTCGTGTAGGCTGGAGGAAAGATCTCTCACGCTTCTCATGCCAACTCGCCAGAGGAACTATTCAACTTCAGTGTCACATTTAACGCTGGTGGATATGGCTTCTTGCGTTCCGGTGGGGCCGTGAAGGTATGCAATCTCTTGCACATATAAAGTGTGTCATTGAATGAGTGACAGAGTAGCTGCCAGGATCGAGCAAGTAGGGTAGCATAGTACTCCATCTCGTTGATTCTGTGCGTGACAGTGCGCTTACGACGTGCCCTACGTTAGGAGAGGCGAAATGCTTTATGGGCACGAAGTGTGTTTCCACAGCATCAGTAAGTGAGAGTCCGGTTTGGTAGCATCAAACTTCACAGAAAGCTTAGCTGTGGCATTCTGCTTGGCCGCATGAATTCGGCATGAAGTCGGACGGGCTTCGTCCCAGCTTTCGGAGTGTCGTACTCGCTGAGCATCGGTTCGGTACTTGTCCCATCTCACATGTTCTTTTGAACAACGGCACTGTCGGTGCCGTGGCTTACGCCCTGGAGTAATAGAGGGCAACACTAAAGGATAATGGTCACTGTCCATCAGATACTCAGCATACATCTAATTTATTTTGTTGAGATGGCTCAAGAGAGTCAGGTCTGGACAATGGTCCTGTTGACCTTTGTGTTGCCCTGAACGAGTCGGTAGTGTTAATTCATTGGAAATAGAGATTCGAGCTGCTATCTGTTGCAAGTGCTGACCCTGAGCGTCTGCTGAGTCATAACACCAACGCGTATGCCTGGAGTTTAAACCGCCGCCTACAATTACCCGATCTTGGGGGTAGTGCCTTGTGATGTTTTCGACCCACGACATGTTCACTCGATGATTCGTAGTACCGACAGTTCTCACGTAGACAAAAAAAAAACAGCTTGCATGTCAGTATCTTATAAAAGACGAATCCCAGCTTATTGTGTCTGCGAGCACCACGCCGAAGTGTCGCGCTCAGATGAGGCACCTCAGGAAAAACGAGTATACTCATGCCTGACCCTTAGTCACGGTAAGTGCGAGCTGCAATGCCGGTCCGGGACGATGCCTGTGCTGTATGGAAGATTGTGTAGTCGATCAAAGTTGGCCTCTGTCCGAGTATCCTGTAGAAAAATTAGAGGCTGCGTAGGTGTGACCGATAGCCTCCTCTGGAGTTTTGCACATTTACGTCGGATTCCCCGGCAGCTCACTGAAGAAACCAAACCGTCGCATGCTATAATGTCGCATGTTAGTGTGCCCGAATTTCCCATCACGGTTAATGTAGGTCACGAGACGATAGATATCAGGATGGTACTGAGACTCCTCCAGACTTCTCTAATATACGTTTGGTATGTAGTTTGCACGCTCAGCACAGGAAGAATGCGCTTGGATCACCTCTACCGTAACCTGTTCGACAGCTTGCTTCAACTGATCCTCGTCAAGGCGCACGATGCGCGAGAGATCTGCCCGGAGAGGCGTTTCCGCGCGTTGTGGCATTGCGCGAGAGACCGTCATATATTGCATGCTCATGTGTTTGCTTAAGGTCGCGTTGATGGCTGGTTAGTTGATAGGGCTTCTGTTGGCACATTAGAGGTGATGCCGTCACCATTGCTTTCCGGTGCTTCACTTAGTGTACATCCGTCGGGGGCATTGGTTTTGAAGCGAAAGCTTCATTACGCTACCTCGGACAGCCATCGGCGACTCGACATTTTTCACCTTGCAAGCTAGAGGTCAAACCACAAGAGAGCATGAAGGCGCATTTATAGTCCATCGGAACGCGGATGCGCGTCATCAGACGCCGGGCGCGTCGGGGCGCATTGGCCGCGCGTCCGGTTAAGTTGCCGGCGTCAGTACGTCGAACCATCGGTCGAAGCTGTTCTCGCCAACGTGGCATAACGTGTGCGTGCGTTCAGGTTACGTCGGACTATATTTAGGCCTTTACGGAGCCCTGAAAGGATACATTGCCGCCGTTGCCCGAGTAGAGTTGGGCGAAACCACACCTCGGCCACAGCAAGACAATTGACCTAGCCAGGGCCAATGCCTTTGCCAGGGCAGTGAAGCTTTCGCTATCAACCAGTGTCAACCAAAGCAAAACAACAGCAATTCTAGAGGAGTAAACTGTTCGTCAGTGAGAGCGCAAGAAGCACAATAGGACAGTTATTTTCCTAGTGCCTTTTAACCGCGGAGCTGTTTAAGCCGACCGTCAGTCCATGAAGCGTGTAGATAAAAAGACCGCATATCCACGAAGTGAAAGATGATGAGTAGGCGAAGCACCGAGGGATCATTCGGGTAACCGTGAATCCTCCGTACATTGCCCCACTCGAACATGCAAATGAGTTACAACACATGTGTACAGTATATAGAATGTTTTATTGGTCGTGTATGGTAGTGAGGTGCGGACTTCGTCTTCCCTTCATTAAGACTGCCTTGTGATCAGTGCAGCAGCACGGCGACATCGGCAAGCGGACCCAGAGGCGGTGAGAGCGCGGGAAGCGTCGGCAAAACGCCGGAAGCGTTCTCCGGAAGCCGGCTTCCGGAGCTTCGCGTACATATACTATACATATACTATATATATATATATATATATATATATATATACTGTACATGAGTACAGTATATACAGCGCTTATATAGCCCTTGTGTACCGCAGCGCCCCTAGCGGTCTCCAAGCAAACCAGAGCTACGGACGGACAATGGACAACGAGGGACAAGGCTCGGCCCTAAGGTGCTTCGCCCGAAAAATTTCACTCAACGATGACGTCACCTGGGTTGCCTAAAAACCACCTCGGGAGCGGCGTGTGCTTCGCCTCCTCTCCGTGCTGTGCACATGTTGCCTTGACATGGGACGTTAAGGAGAGAGAAGGATAGCGCCTGCGCACGCCGCGCGCTATGCTCGGGAGAGAGAAAGAAAAAGGACAGTGAGACAGAGAGAGAATTTGTAGCAGCACCAACTAGGCAACGCGCAGAGCTGCTGTCGACGCCGTCCACGTTTCCCCGTTTCTTCGCATTCGCGCTGAAAGCGCGCGGTGTCCGTGACTGCAGCAGGCACCTGAGGAACCAATACCGTTATCAAGGACAGATGCCGCTCGAAAACTTCGAATGCTCCCCCGTGATATCACGTTCTCCCTGTGGAACGCAGGAAGTTTTCAAAGCAACCGGCTGCACAACTTAGACTCCTCTCTACGCCTTTGCATCCCAGCTGGACTCTGCCGTCGAGAAGCTACCCTACTTTTTCGAATATGGCTAGGAGTGGTCTTCACTAAGTCTTTTGCATTCCGAATCGGATGGGCCGACGACGCCTCGTGTGATGACTATGGTAGCGAGGACACTCTTCAGCACCTTCTCTGCGACTGTCCTCGCTACAATTTACAGAGACGATCGCTCGTACACGCGATAGCGTTTTTTGACCAAAGACCTCTAACAGAGAAACTTATTTTAGAATTCCGACATCACAAGCCATCGCAGCGGAGGGCGACGAAGGCACTGCTGCAGTTTTTAAGGGCAACATACTTGGACAAGCGGCTGTAGCCCGGAGAGATCTTTACAGTGCTGCAAGTGCTACTGTGCTGTGCCACCTGTGACCGATTGTGATTGTGTATATGTGCTCCCTTCTTTCTCTATCTCTACTTTCCTGCCACTTTACCTCCCCCTCCCCTCTCTCTCCAGCGTAGGGTAGCAAACCGGATGTTCCCATCTGGTTATCCCTGCCTCTCCCCTTTCTTCTCTCTCTCTCTGGCGGCGGCTTGGCAGGTTTCTACCAGCCACACCCCGACAAGTGTGGAGGCCTAGCTTGGCCGTGACTTAACTGGGGAGAGAAAGCTCGGAGCCGCCGCGACGGCGGCACAACTCTCGTTGACTCTGTGGCGAGTACATTTAACCTTGACATGGCACGACCAAAGAAGATTCGGACACCCGAAGAAGCCGCCATTCTTGAAGCGCGTCGCGCGGCCAAGCGAGAATCTGCGCGTCGGCGGCGAGCCGATTCTGAATACTGTGTCTAATAGTACTGAGCATTTCCTAGCAAAACTTAGCCAAGCCTAGCAAAACGTGGAAGAACCTAGGTCGAAGACCAGCTCCGCTGTTTACTCCAGATTTGCATCACAGTGCAAGCTACCCACGTTTTCTTATTTATGTGTAGCTCGCGCTGTGGTATGAATGGCTCGCTGTATGCGAACTGTTCACCCCGTTTTATTTCGCTCTTGTTACCGCGAAGCAAAAATGCGTCGGTGCGTGGCATTCCTGATATACCTGATAGCCTTTCTCAGAACGGGACACTCGATTTGCCGCTACATACTTCCCCGACAGTTGGGGCAAAGAGGATTCGCCTTTTCTGGGCCGTTACCTGACTTCACATGCGCGAAACAACCGCAGCCGTCACACCGACGGTGATCGCCAGCTGGGCACGATTCTGTCCTAGGTCCAATTTTAACGCGACAGCGTTAAGGGCCCCATGTCGCCGAAAATCTGGCGTCGGCAACCGGCGTGTAATGTCGGCGGGTGGCGGAGATCATCCCCAACCACCCTGACCGCGCAGGCCCTCCCCGTGGTGCAAGGTGTTGGTGAACAAAAATTGAATTTCTCAGTGAAATCCGTCAGAAAAATGGTAAAGTACGACTTTACCATTCAGCGTCGGATTTGCCGTCGGATTGTAATTTGAATGTACGCGAAAACCTAATTCTGCTACGAGGAAATTCAAACACAAACCCATTTTCTAGCATTTCTACGAGACCTACAGTCACACGTTCAGGTACTTGCGAAAATGATATCCAGATGGCGCTCGCATCCTAGGCAGAATTGGGACTTCGCCTGCTAATTCGTTTTGATTAGGCCGCATGTCGCAGAAAATACGGTGTCCGTGTCGGCGTCAACGGCGTCCAATAATGCTATCGCGTTCCACTCTCAAGGGCGAAGCTCAAGCGTACTCCAAGAATTTTTGTGGCACAGTATACAAAATGCGCTTTGGTTGAGAAGAAACCACTAGTAAAACCTATAAAGATGAATTTTGTGTGGCAGTTTGGAGCCGTCTAATGTACTAAGGGCTGAACCTTAGTTGAACATGCGCCGAGAGAGGTATGTTGCACGAGTAGCAAGTGAAGTTAGCCATGAGTTCTTTGCTGGTGAGTCTTACCTCGACAGATCATGCTAGAACTTGACCACGTTCAATATTCTCGTAAGCTCGAAATACTTTTGTTGCCGCAGACAAACATGTCGTATGCCACCAAACCGTTTCTCATGTGCGGATGTGACATGTCGACTGCAAGCTAATTGCCTTCGTACTGCGATTTCTGTCGAGGGGCCATAGGTGAAATGCTGTATGAAATGCAGTAAATATCGGGGAGTTCATTGTCTATTGCGGCGTGAAAAAGCGGCGCGGGTATTATCCTTAGCTGTCCAGGTGACGCCAACAATTCATTGTCACAGTGTGCTGAATACATGAGATCAGATTCAGGATTATTGTTTTTCTCGTTAATTTACCTGCTGCCCTCCTCTTATAAGGGGAATGTGCCGTCACGAGTCCTGTCATTGCTGGAACGACCTGCACAGGCTGCCTTGTCATGGCCACGTCGTTCGGCATGTATGTTTGCTAATCGAACCTGAGTTTTAGCCTTCCGGGAGGTACTATCAACCCAGCCTTGCAGTTTTTAGTAGCTATAGAATAATGAAAAGTGCTCGGTCCTACCTCGAAAGGGTCGTTTCCAGCCATGTTTTCAGTTGTGAGGATGGAGAAAGGGCTGGAGGGTGGTGTCGCCGGAATCTCATGAGATGACTCGTTTACCATGCTGGTATAGGCGGCGGCAATGTCTGAAGCAGATTCTTCGTGCGCCATTCAGGCGTCAGCGGCGGGTGTTTCCGGGCTGTCAGTGTGATTTTCCATGCCTGCTTGGCACGTGAAAGCGTCGAATGTGCTGTCTGTCTGCTACGAAAAGCACGGTGATGTTGCCCTTTCAATTTTCGGGGGCGTCGTACTCAGAAAAGTTCGGGGCTATATCTTGCGAGCGATACGAATGTGCGTCCGAACGGTGAGGCTGCTCCAAGCGCCCTGCGTCGTTTTCCTATCGCGTAATGGTATAAGACGGCTGCGTGGATGCCGAAACCAAATCTAGCTGATGGGCGACGCCGGAATATCGCCTCATCAAAGCTTGGCAGGTCACGTCGCTGCGTTACGATTGTCATTCTCAAAGTCGTACGTTTTAACGTCGTCGGCATTGCAATGACTCAGTCTTTGCTCTCGTAAACGGCCGCCGCCGGCGGGTCGCATGCTGCCGACGTGACGAAGCATCTGGTCTACTGACCGGCACGGTCGCTAAGTAGACGGTGAAGGCGGGGGATGCATGATGCGTACATTTCTTTTTGGACGAATCTTTCGACGAACACCGCTATCAAGAATCGTTTTTCTCGTAGAAGCATTCGTAGTCTTCTGCCGCGTTTTCCGTTAGAAATCAAGCGTCTGTAGCCGTCGATATAGCATTGTTCCTTCCGCAAACTGGTTCGTAAACCCCGAACCAAAGGCTCTCTCAAGCACGAAAGGAACGCCGCAAAGTGAGTACCTTACAGAACTATCGAAAGTGCCCGTGACAGAAGGCATGGTGTTTTGAATGCGAGTAATATAAGGAAACCGATTAAGTAAGGTTGTTGCTGTGGCAACGGCGCGGAAGGAATGACGGTGCTATCAGCATCGTGGGCCAGCAGCTTTGAACTGAACAAGTGGCGCCACCTATGGTGTCTAGCGGCGCCGAGCGTATGTCACGAGCAGCACCTGCCTGCGATTTCCACTTTCTTTTTTTATGCCGGCTCGCCTGCCGTGCCGTCCTGCTACTTTATCGTTGCGTGAGCTGCGTCGTTTTCTTTCCCGTGTCATGCATTGTTTGTGCGTAGTCTGTCTGAGCAATTCCTGAAGTTCATGATAAATCATGTGACAACAATAATTGCGTCCAGCTGGAGCACAAAACACCAGTTGACTTGTTTTATTGACAAACGTGAATAGTACAAGAACAATACATATCACGCTTTCATACTTGATTTCCAAATACAGATAATTGGACAAGATGCATACATAAGCCCGCCAGTCATGACATCAACTGAAGAAATGTAAAATTAAATGGCAACGTAAAAAAATCGAACGTTTACTAACTCAAATAAAAACTAGGTAATTATTTGGATTTGGAATACTGTTGCAAGAAACTGTTGCTATGTTTTAAAGAACGCAGAAATCTTAGAAGGAAACGCAAACGCAACATATTGACAGCCATCGAATAAAATATCTAAGTAATTGTTACAAAATGCTGTTAATCGCAGAACGCGGCACACATGCAATAGTTTAGGCAGTGTAAATACGGTTGCAGACTGCAATCTTGGCAATTTCATGACCAGAAATTACTTGCACATTCACTACCCTTGACCATTTCTTGCAACAGTATTCCAAATCCAAATAATTATTTTCCATGTCTAATGCCTTTCACACGATGACAACAGCACACTTGGCACAGTACAGTAGTAGCAGAACAACAGTAACAAGCAAGTAGCAAGAGCCACGCAGGCTTTGTTATTGTAGCACAGTCGTATAGGTTGGGGTAACTTCGGCGGTTCCCACTACGTATTACCAGCTCCTCCGCTTAAGTAATCGAATTGGTGCGACGCCAAGCGCGGAGCCGGTGACACTGTCTTCGATAAAGGCGCTCTTCTGCACACAACGTTAAAACTGCACGAAACACACACCACACAGGGCGTGACATTGAACACATCGCTGACAGAAAAATGACGCCGTCCAGTGCAAGGTCATCTTGTGTTCTCTTCTCGCACTTGTGGGGAGCCGTGTAAAAGCGCAAACATACAACGGCATGGCACGACAGCAGATAAACGAACGCAATGGCCACGGTGCTTTCAGCGGCGAGCACGCAAGGACAATATGAACGCCAGAATGCCATGCACCACGAAGGCGAGTAGACCCGTCGGCATGGTAACGGAGACAAAAAAATAAAGAAAAGAACAAAGTCACAACCATTGGTTGCGATATCAAAGTACTTCGACAACAACATGATCAAAGGAAGGCTCGTAGTTTCATTGGTCGTATAAACTGCAGTAAGTATTCGCTTACTAATTACGTTGGCAAACATGTGTAACGCGTGCACGGGCAAATAGAGCAGATCTAACCCGATGACCGGGAAGAGTCACTACGACAACATTCGCGCGATGAAGACCGGTAGCAGCGGAGAGCTACCTCCCGCTTCATTGCAAAGTAGGCGCAGAGGAGTGAATCTTCCTATACCTCCTATTGGCTCTCGTATAGCAGACGCTCAGTCGACGCTAGTGCCAAGGCGCCCTTCAGTTAGGCCCTAGCGGACGGATGACGGCATTACGGCGGAAAAAAAAGCATAGCGGCGCGATTTTTTTTTACTCTCCTTTCGCAATTGAACCTCCTTTTCGCGGAGCAGTTTGCTCTTGAGGAACGAGATAGCACTTTCGGCAGCGCGCCATACGTTTCCTCAGCGAATGCGCACGAATACGAAACCACTACTGCTTCTACCCTCCTACTGTGCGATTAGCTGTCGCTAATGTTCGCTAGTGTTCGCTAATGCACTGTGCCCAATTCATGCTGCAAAATGTGTAACGATAAAGGGAAGACGTGTGCTGTAGTTCACTGCAAAAATAGTGACTCACATATTAAGGAATGGAATCAACCTGTGTTGCCGCTGCTGCATACGGACTGCCTGTGTGGCCGGCTCTTCGCGATGCGCTGCTTTCCTCGAGGTAAAAAAAGATAATTAATCCGAAAACGCTGTATAGCTAACTCCCAAAGAAAGGACTTCAACTCCGCAACGTCGGCACTTAAGAGTGAGTACAGCTCGTTACAAAAGGAAGTAACGCCAATTACAGGCATAGTAAGTTTCTCGCACGTAATTTACACACATCTACCCCTACTCGCATGCAAACTTACACCCACCCTATCACCAACGTGTAATAAGTGAATGGGTACACACTTGAATCAATGTGCCGAAGCATGAGTCACGGCGACTACACCGACAACACACGAATGTTGGAATCTGAACGTTTCGTGACGGTTCAATGAGTAAGCGAGGGACTAGCGATAATACGTCTTTGCTACAAGTTACTAAAGAGTACAGAACATTTACATTCCAAGCTTTGTGCGCCGCAAGAAACGAATCTATCACAGCAGAACACACCCGCGATTAGGCTGAAAATAAACAATCAAATAGTGGCCGCACATAGGAACCGAGGAACTTTGCTGAGTCAAGAACATGACAATCGCTGCTTCAATATGTTTGCCAAATATAGAACGAAGCGAACACTGATCCTAATTTAATTCATAAGCGGGAGGCTTGGACAGCATGGTATACATTTTTAGCCCCGCTTTTAATACTAGCACCATATATGCTGCTCGCGCCGTTTAGACAAGGTGTAACGAGCTCTGAAAGCACTTACATGTCCTCTAAAGCAGTGGTCAATGCTTCGTGTCGTCCACACGTCACCGTGTACGATTGCGTCGAAACGGAGCTTTGCTGCGCCGCACCGGCGTCCCACGCTTGCATTGTACACACGGAGGCAGCTGAGGCAAGTAATGGACGCGTCGCCACGTGATGAAACATGGCAGCGCCCTCGGGAGCGCCGGGAAAAGGGTCAATAGCCCTTTTTTACTTGCTTTTTTAATGATAACGCTTCTCCTTTCCCTCATGACTTTCCAATTCGTCCTTGCATGCCTCCCCTCACCCTCCTCACATGCCTCGCGCAGTGCTTTTTTTATTGCGTTAGCTGTCTGCGGCGCATTTTTTTTTTTTTTTCGTGGGCGTTATAAGACGCACCGCCGGACCGAAACGCGCGCTCCTCTCCTGTCCGGCCCTGCCAGGCGTTACAACGCGCATTCGTGCTTGTGCGCAGTGGATTCTTGCGTTTTCATGTAGCAGTCCCGTTCATTATTACGATCAAGCACGCCTGTGCCCAAATTATATTTTGAAAAATAATTTCACTTTCAACACAAGAGTGCTTTGGGCTCACTTTATTGTTTTCGTTTTGCGAAAACCAGAACTGGAGCCGACAGTGCAACACACTATAGAATGCAACAAAACGCGGATGGTGTTTCATTTACGCACATGTAAAAACATTTATTGTAATTGCTCGCGAACATTGTTAAACTGCGCGAACAAACGGACAACAGAGACAGCATGGAACAAGGACGGGCGCAGACTTGTCAGTAATGTTTATTCCATAATGACCACATATAAGTACAATCCAGACATACCACTGCGCGTGCGCGAAAAGAAATGGATAACAACTTTGTTTATGATAAGCGCAACCTACCTACGCTCGTCAATAAACCTCATCTCACTGTTGTGCGAGATAGACTGAGGTGTCGCTGACACAATCTTGTCCCTTCTTTCTTGTATGGTACGCCTCGATTAGCTCTCTTGCTCGGCTATCTCGGCAGCGACACAAAATCTTTACTTTTTTCATGATCGGCTTACACGGGCACGCCAAGCAGTGGACAGGAAGGTGCCCATTCGTTTTATTCCTAATTGGCAATTCATGCTGACGCAAACGTACATTCACGCACCTTCCTGTTTGGTCTATATAGACTTTGCCGCTTGATAGAGGTATCTGATATGCTACTCCAACGCTGCAATCAATGCGGGAATTGGTGTGCTTCGTTCCGCACCCCTTGGACCCTATCTGTACTTCCTATGCGCCGGCAAATTCCAGCGAGCTTGCCATGATCCGAGAACGCTACCTGAACTCCATATCGTTTCACAACCTTTTTTTTAAGTTGTGGGAAGTCCTGTTAACATAAGGCACAACCTTACGTTTCTTATCTTTGCGCTCCCTTGCGTCCCGAGTCATTGTTTTTCGTCTTTATCTTAAGCGCTGCCTCCGCTACTACTGAAATGACTGATTGCGGGAAACCTGCTTCTTCTAACCTTACAGTCTTCCTGTCAAAGCTTTCCTGTATTTTGTGAGTGCAGGACTTTCTTAAGGCTGACATGATACACTGCAGCTGGCTATTGCCCGCTTCACCGTTTTCGAATGAGCCGAATCGTAGGGCAACAATTTCTTTTGGGACCGCGGTTATATTTCCAGCACACATGGTTGCCACAGAATGTTATAGCGCTGTCTAGAAACTGGATATTATTATACTTTGTTAGTTCATGGGTGAATGTGAACCCTTTTCCAAGGCGCTGGAAGATGTGTAGTACACCTGCGATGGCATTGTCATATTTGGAACTGGCTTGCTTCTATAAAAGTACAAGAAAATCGTCAACATAATGAAATACGGTAACAACCTGGTCATGATCGATCCTTTCGTTTACCGCTCTGTCAAATTGCGATAAGAAAATACTGCACAACATAGCTACGCAAGAGCCTATGCATAAGCCTTGTTCTTGCACGTCAAATGCTTCAAACTGGAAGGTAGAGTTGAGGTAAAACTCAAGCAACGCTAAAAACCTATCAACATTCAATCCGGCAGAATTCTGAAAAGACACTTCGCCATTGACTTCAATACATTTCCTAACAGCCTGAAACAATGCATCGTTAGGGACGGAATAAAACATACTATGTCAATTGAAAAAGCATGACCAATGTCGTCAATCGACTCTATGAACCTAGTAACAGCTTCCGAGTTCTTGGTTTCAAACGGGTCGTCCACTTTCAGGTGCGATAAACACTTCTGCAGAAACCTGCTTGCCTCGTTCTGCCAAGTTCCTCTTTCACTCACGATAGACCGGAAAGAGATATCCTTTTAGTCGTCTTGGCCGTAAAAAACAAGATCAATCCATCACCTTTGCTTTTCTTGACTGAGGTAGCCAGTTTGTGCAGTTCCATCTCCTTGCACATGGAAACAGCCTTCGCGAAGGCTGTTTCCAGAGAAAGCCACAAAGATAAAGGCGCGCCTTTATTTTTGTGGCTTTCTCTGGCACAGGTTTGAAGTTCTTTTTCACGGCAGCCATCACCTTCTCTTAAAAAAGCCCCGTTGGCATTACGACAAACCCTCTTTTATCCTGTTGTAGCAGTCTCAGGTCATTCTGTCTAAAAAACCGGACGATACCTGACGTTTGGTTCTTCCGCTTTGGCGTTTCTTCAGTCTCCTTGACTGCGTTGATTAGGCTGTCCACGCCATCCAATAAACACCTTTCTTGATCATCTGCCTCGGCTTGCTTGGCCAGGCTCCGGTTTAGGGTCAGCCATTCATGCGCTTCCAGTGAAGTTTCCATGCTGTATTTGGGCCCTTTCCTGAGGGTGGGCAATATTCTCTCGGGCACCACAGCTCCTCCAAGCAGCATAACATTCCCCAAAGCTTGTGGTTTGGTGTTCATCTTAGCTAAGGCATCTCGGAGGTAACAACGCCACCAACGTTCCTAATTCCTCTAATGTCCAATGCGCAGAATAGCTTCTGACGGCATGGTTCTCGCTCGGTCCATGAAATCCACCTCCGTGAAGTGCGCCGAGCATGTCTTGCGGTTGTTGACCTTATCTCTGGGCAAACCCATTAGGTCCGTCCTTCCAGCGTAGTTTAAGAACGTTTCCATCCTGAAGAACAGTGAGGATCATAAATTAAAACATCGCAGTTGGAAGATACAAAAGTGAGCTTGTTTTGCGGCGCGGCAGAGTACTAGTTGTGATATATCAACACTAATTCTCAAAAACGCATTTTTAAACGATGGCGACCAATTAGCTAGATATAAGTGTAAAGCGCACACCTATACACGTTTTCCTTGCGATAAGGACAGGTTGCACTATATCAGCAGACTTATGTTCTCTGCTTGTTGGCATAACGATTTACTGCATCGTTGTGGTTTCAAATCAGCTAGCTGCTCCCCACCACCGGAAAGCCAGGTACGACTGCACACAATTACTATCACAAATAAAAACCGGGAAGCAAACTGCACAGTGCTCACCTCTTGCCTTTAGGGATGCGGGAGAATTTGACGTCGCACGGCTCACTTCGTCTTCATGTGTTAGTACACCATTGAACCGCACACTTACACCGACAGCTGCGAGACATTGCGGAAAAAAGCCGACAAACGTGCAACGGTAGGGTACCACACGGAGCACACTGCTAGCGAGGAAGGCGAAAACCGCAAAACTGACTGCATAATGCGAGAAAAAGAAATTGCTGCCATTTTGGCCGTTATCAGCACGGCCGACGGCAAGCGCGAGTCGCGCCAGCCGCACCGCCGATAGTTGAAGGCGAGAGGGAAGCTACAAAGTTGAGAGAGGGTTGACAAGAAAAAGAAAAGCGATTTTGGTTTCGCATCCATTTTGTGGATATCGCTGCAATTCGCGCGGACAAAAAACCAGCGGAGTTTCCGAGGCCTGGCAGGCGTGGGAGAACACCGCTCACACGAAGCCATCGGCCCTCGGTGAGCGTAGCCTTGGGACCCTTGCAGATTACGTACAACATAGGGAGCGTGCGGTCGAGCTGAGCCACGCCATTCACACTCAGCCCAGTACTGAGGAAACTACGGCAACCTGTCTACTCCCTCTACCCTTATAGGCGTAGACCTTCCCATCCCTCCCATTATATTCGTGGTCGCTTCATTTACGTACGAATACTAAATGAGTGCCAGCAGTGTATCCTTGTTTCTTAAAACTAGCCTATTGCGTTTAAGATACATGAGCCATCATGCCACAGCGCGTGGCTGTCGTGTTTTGGCAGATCATTAATAGACAGAGATGCTGTTTATTTTGCATTTTATTAGCACCTTTTGCACAAAAGAGATACAATACACAAATCAATATTACAGAGCCGAGTATTTATCTACAGTACAAACTGCACATTCAATAGAGGAGAGCATACGTGCCGAACCACTGCTCCGAGACACCGCTGACGAAATTTGACCGGCACTCCAGCTGGGGACTCCCGAGGCGTTGCCGGTTTCCACGGCTTGCCTCGCATTCCTGGCTGCTTCGGCTCGGAGCTTCGCCGGCGGTGACGCACCCAGCCTGCTCTCAATTTCGCTTCGTTCCGTGTTTGTTCCCAGACAGTTGCAGCATCGAGTACGGTAGCATCTGCTGAGCAGATCACTGACCTTTCACAAGGTCTCCACACAGCTCATGTCAAGTGCATTGCCTCCGACGCGGTGAATATACCGCCGGAAATTACCGACTCTTCGACGACGATCCAGTCATCAAGGGATCCAACCATTACCGAGCTCGCTGAAGCGGATCGGGGCTCTTCCGCTCCACCACTTGGAGGCCTCATGGAAGAGGATTTGACAACGACAGCCACCGATGGACAGGCTAGAGCCTCCGATGCATATGACGGCAGCAATGGGAAAGTTGTATGCAGGAGACGCTAGGCGTGTGCGGCTTACTGGGACAACTCGCCCTGTCCCAACACCACGTGATCCGAGGGCCGCTCAGCGTAAGGTCATCGCTGTGATAGACTCGCTCTCCTCCCCTCGCTACAACTGAGAGACGAGGTCATTGTACGACCACTGTGCGGCCTTCGCTTGGATCAGGGGGCGAGGCCCACCTTAGCCAGTGCACTGTAGACCACGGTAGGCCGTAAGATCGAAAATCAAGGGGCAGATGGGGCTCATTCTTCTGACTCAACCAGATCAATATCTCGCGGTCGTCAACATCTCGCGGCTGCACGTGGCTGACGCCCTCCTCCAACTGCAGCGTAGCTACCCGGTATTAACGTACCTAGCCGCGCCGAATGACTCCGTAAAGGGCATTGTCCCGGGTTGGGAGCCCGGAGCACCCTTTTAAGTATTCGTGGAAGAAATGCGTGCGCCTGGTACCCAGGTATTGCACGCACGCATGTTGGGCGCGTCGGGCTCTGCCCTGGTCACGTTCGAGGGGCTCAGACTGCCTCGCTTTGGACGCTCACGCGGGACGGAGATGCGCTGATATCCTGCGCCATCCTCGTCAACCGATATGCAGGACGTGTCTGAGAATGGGTCACCGCGAGGACCACTGCTGCACACCAGACATTGTGCTGTGTGAAGTGTGCGGAGCCGAGAAGCCGACTGCCTCGCATTCTTGTACCCCTCACTGCTTATCCTGCGATGGGGATCATCAACCACTGCAACGGACTGGTCAGAGCAACAGCCTTTCAATAAAACTGGGTTAAGAAGGCGCTCTAAGAGAAGAACCGGATACTCCGAGGTGGTTGCTCGGATAGTCTACGCATTAAATCCACTAGCTCCGCCCAGTCGACAAAGAAGCAGCAGCCGCCACCTCGTGCCCGCTCGGCCCCACTGGCACGTTCGAAATCCAAGACCCAAGTCCAGGCGACACAAAAAGCCAACACCTTAGCCCACCAGGGTCATGCGCCAGCTCGCGGTCCAGCTCCCATAGAAGACCATGCTCTAGGTCGCGAGTTACCCGCTCCGCAGGAAAGCACACGCTCTATTGACGCCATCCCAATCGTACAAGCAAGCGTTGTTTTCTAAATCCCCGGACTCCCAGCATTTCACCGAACAGACGTCCCCGTGGGCCCTAGCACCCCATTAGTTAAGCAGCGCAGGCTGCACCTCACAGCTCACCTCCTAACTCCATCAAACTTCCACACCGTCTAATTCCAAGCGGGAGTAAACGATTAGAAGGTTTTACGTCCCAAAACCACGATCTGATCATGAGGCACGCCCTAGTAGGGGACTCCAATAATTTTGACCACCTGGGGTTCTTTAACGTGCACCTAAATCTAAGTACACGGGTGTTTTCGCATTTCGCCCCCATCAAAATGCGGCCGCCGTGGCCGGGATTCGATCCCGCAACCTCGTGTTTAGCAGCCCGACACCACTAGCCACTAAGCAACCAAACGGGGGTACACACCGAACACCTCGCCGAATCGCTCGCCTCCACCGCGACAGGGAGGTGCGTCAGGAGCAGCTGCATGTGCGGGTAGAAGAATCTATGGAAAAAAAAATTCAGAGCTCTTCCACTACCGTGAAGACGGAAGCCAGCGAAGCTGTTACTACTGGTGTGTCTGCTATAGTGAATATTGCTATAGTGAATTTATATGTCATTATTGATTACATTGAGCGTCTTCGGCATGTTCGTCAAAGAGCAAGGACACCGACGGCTTGTCTTCGCCCGGCGCGATGGGCAAGTAGTGTCATAGTAGTGTCACCCCATCGTCATAGACTATTGTATGAGCCACATCGTTCATAGCCGTGGCACAATGCACGGAATCGCCAGGATCCTGACGTCAGGATACTGGAGATGCGCTTTAACGAGCGTCTGTGCCATAGCGAGTCCAAAGGGCAACTGCTAACAGCGCTAGCAACTGCTAGCGCGAGACAAAGAGGCACAAGGATTGGTGAGACGTGCTACCGCGAGTATCGCGACACTTGTGAAAGAGGCATCGGCGGGGGCGAGGGGTATAACAATGGGCCATCCACCATCCGTTTTGACACCTCTGCTAAGGCACAACTGGCGGGAAACCGCCACGCACATGGAGCCACAGTAAACTCTGATGATGATAGTTTTTTTTTTTTTCATGCGGACACAATCCTGTCGAACTTAGCCCTTAAAGCTTCGCTGTAAAACGTCAATGCCCAGCTGCTAGCAGCTCTTACGAGTGCGCGGAAAGAGACTCAGTCACGCCGGCAGATTACCCAGGTCGTTGCCGCCTCGGAGGAGCACACTCATGCCCTCAGACAGCATGGTGACATGTATAGAGGGTCTCACTACTTCAGTTGCGAATACGCACACTCAGATCACCACCAGCGATAGCAGGTAGAACCGCTTCTATACTGACGACCACTAGTTCGCGATCAGGACAATGGCGGCGACGCGTAGCGAGGGCCCACTTACGGTCTGACAATGCATTTCAAGGTGGTTCCGCCAAAAGCGGGTCTTCCTGCAGCAGTACATAGCCACAACCAAACCTCCTTACGTGACCTTATTGGCAGAAATCTAATTGTGCCCCGAAGTTAACAGGAAATAACGCCTATACCGGGAATTCGTCATTAGTTGGCATTCTATGGTATGAAAAAGTATAACCGGTGTTCCTAATACCTTAGACATTGATACTACCCACCAAATTCTTAAAATTGTCACACATGGCAAACATAGTCGAAGCCTTTACATCCTGAACGTGTACAGCCTCCCTCGCTCTATAAAGCGGTTCCTTCATAGTCTTCCTATCGAATTCGAACACCTCGGATGCGCACTGCTGGCGTGCGGCGACTTCAATGGGCCGCACCTGAGGTGGGGATACAGCCAAGGGGTCGCGCCACTGCATGAGTGACAAATGCAACCTCCGCTTCACCTTGCGCACTCATCCAGCGCAACCTCGGCTTCAGAGATCCATAGCTCCCCACGCGGCTGGGAAACTGTCCCACGCGATACATGCCCGGACCTTGCGTTCTCTAGGCATCCCGTATCAGCCGTTGTGCACTGCCCTCTTGACGAGCACTTAGGAAGCGATGAGTATTGTGACTACGGTTCTAGCTCACCGGAGGGTCCTGCAAACCGAACGCAAGGTCCGAATCACGGACTGGACTTTGTTTAGGTTACGCCGTCAGGATCCCCTGGTCGAGGGCGAGTATAAGCAATGGCTCTGTGCACTGACCGATCTGCAGGCTGTCACGCGTCGATAACCACTACAACTGAGTCCAGGTTGTTGGGATGTATGTCGCAGGCTTACACGCAGGTAGAAACGGCAGCGCCTGAATAGAAAGCTGCGCAAGTGTACGACATAGCCAGGAACACCTATCAAACTGGACGATCTCCGCCCCATCCCTCTGCCGTCATGCATTCGAAAACACCTCGAACACGTTCTTCTGTTCCGGCTCCAGCCGTACTTGGTAAAGCAGGCATACTTTCTTCCCACACAGTTCGGCTTCAGACCGCATTTGTCAGCGCAGAATGTTCTACAGCTGAAGGACGACATCCTTGATCCACCATCGAGGGCGCAGACGTGCGCTGTCTTAGCCTTTGACCGAAAGAACGCCTTGACCATGTCACCCAGTGAATTATTTCTACGCAATCTTGGCGGCTCGCGCTGCGGCAATCGCATGTATAACTACGCACGCTCTTTCATTTGCGATCGCACAAATACCCTCGGAATTGGTCCATGTCGATCGGGTGTTAATCTCGCAGGTAGGGGCGCACCCCAAGGAGCCGTTCTATCCCCTGTATGTACAACATTGCTCTCGCCAAACTCCCATCGCTGCTACACCCGATCCCCAACGTCGCGCACGCAATCTACGCCGCCGAATTTACCATATGGACGGCGACATTCAAGAGAGCGTTCAAAGTGCCGTTGACTCTGCAGTCACCTATGCCCGTCGAACATGGCATAGGTGACACCCCTATGTCGCAGGTAGAGCGCGTCCGCATCATTGGCTTGTATATTCAGGATGATGGCCGTGCGCAAGAAACCGTATCGCGATTACTCCGCCAGATTGACCAGATCCTGGGCATGATGCACAGGGTCTCGAATCGCCGCTTTGGTTTCCGCGAACGAGACTTGCTACGGCTGTTGGATGCGTGCATCATTAGTAGAGTCAACTATTGTATTTCCTTCCACTACTTGTAATCAACTGGGGCGCCTGAATGCCATGCTGCGAAAGCAACTAAACTCGCGCATGGCTTCCCACAGTCTACCGCCACAGACCGCCTCTTCACGCTGGGTACGCATAACTTGCTTGGGGCGCTTTTGGAAGCCCAATGGGTCAGCCAGAGGCAACGGCTCTTACTAACTCCCATGGGAAGGCATCTGCTCAGCCGGCTCGGTCAACCCGTTCAGAACGACGTGGTGGAAGGAATAGACATCCCGCCCCAGGCACGTCAGCTTCTCTGCATACAACGAATCCCGCACAATATGCACCGTGTGCATGACGTCGGTCGCCGCCGAGCACGAGTGGGATTGGGCGCATAAGTACATAAGCTTCTTACACTTTCTGAATAGCAAAAGTCATGTTCTTTTGTTTTCCATGTGACAGCGATTCAATGGAGGTGGAATCGTCCTTGCTGAGGTTGTGTCCTGAAACAAATGGATGTAATAAGTTATATGCTGACACACAACACCATTGCTGGAACGACTTTCAGCACTGTTTACGTGAAAGAGTGCTTTCATTTCATGTAGGTGAACTGATAATTTATGGTGGAACCTATGGTAAAGATATGGCACGAAAATTTAACAAGCCAGTTCTAATTTTAACCACTAGCTTATTGAAATAAGTTTTTTTTTCTGATGTTTCTTTTTCAATCGCTTTCTGAACATAATTATCAGTTTCTTACAGCTAAATTATCTTGGTCCATGAATTGCTCATTCATCTGTATATGAGGCACTGACGCATTAGTTTGTTTAGCCTGTTGATTTACTTCCTCGTTCTGCAGAATGCCCATTACAGTAACATCAGCTTCCAGAAGTTGGAAGACTCTGGTCGACTGTCTGTTAGCATTGCCTACTCTAGAATAATTGTTACAGCGCAGGGGCACAAAATATTGGTGAACACCGGAGCGCTTGGCTCGCTCAGCACCGACGTATGCTCCTTCGTAAGAAATGCGTGTCAACGTGACTTGTTGTTAATTCGCTCGTTCTCGGGGAAATCAGCTCGGCATTTGAATATCTGTTATACAGGGTGTTTCATTTTAGCTGCACCAAATTTTTAAAAATTGCCTGTTGCAGATAGCATAATTATAATCCTTGAGCTAAACTACTCGATGAGGCGGCCATTACTTCCACGAGAAATAAAACCGCTTAATTGAGTAATTAACACAAATACGCTAATTAACTTTTTCATTATTTATTTTACAGCACATCTTTCAATCTACGAATTATAGCCCCTGAGTTCGCAAGGCGTATCCACTTGAAACGAATTCTCAGGACTGTGCCAGTTTCGAGATATTAATTTTCAAAGCGTCCCACGAAATACATGGGCGTATCAGTTAACTTTGTGCTTCAATGCATAAAACAGCGTTTTCCTCAAAAAGTTAACTGGAAAGCCCATACATTTCGTCAGACACTTAAGAAATTAATATTTCGAAACTGGTTCAGTCCTGAGAATCCGTTCCAAGTGGATACGCCTTGCGAACTCAGCGGCTATAACCCGTAGATTGAAAGATGTGCCGTAAAATCATTAATTAAAAAGTTAAAAAGCGTAATTATGCTAATTACTCAATCACCCGTTTTGATTTCTCGTGGAAGTAATGGCCGCCTCATCGATTAGTTTAGATCAAGGATTATAACTGTGCTATCTGCCACAGGCAATGTTTAAAAATTTGGTGCAGCTAAAATGAAACACCCTGTATAGGAACATACAGGCAGTCTTACAGAAATTGGCGACACAAATTTCATCTTCGTAACGCAAAATGCAGCCGGCCTCGTTAGCAGGCAACTCAGAAAAACACGCTGACAGTGCATTTTGTACCTACGCAGTGCTCCTTCAATTGGTTTCCACACCTCGCGAGGCTTCAGGCGGCTTGCAATGTCTAATCAAGAACGCTAGTCAAGCGCAATGTTCGCTAACCTAATCACTTAATCTGTGCAGCATGCATTTAAAAATTTTCAGCAAAAAAAATTTTCGCTATTTTTTTCCTCTACAGCAGCCACGGAGATATAACGAGGCGAAATTCCCGTTAGCGGGTTAGCTAGCACTCACTCGACTCTGGAGCTGCTGTCAATAGGCTGCTTCAAATGCCTTTACATGCCACAAAGAAATGTATCGCGTACGGAACAACCCCCTTTCATCATATAGCATTTCCAAAAAGGTTAGCAGCTATTCGATACATAATGACTGCATAAAAATCGTGCTTACCCTTCATTCCTTTGGAAGCGAAAAAAGTAGCCCTGTTGAATCTCCCCGAGTTGGTCCACAACAGAACCGCGCAGTACGTTTCTGGCGGTGTTCCGTTTCCCTTACATTGCTGGAACACGGGCCGATACAGAAAGAAAATCTTGCAGGCACAGTATAGGCGGTAAAGGCGTGCACGTGTGCAGAGATCGCCAGGAGCCAACGAACAGAACGGCAGCCGAAGCGGTAACGTACTGTACAGCGAAAGCGCCGTTCGTTGACGATACGAACGAAGCGACCAAGTAGTAAAAAAAATTACGCCATAAGTAGAATATAGGTGGAAGCACATTTTATTTCTACGCATAATTCTGTCATTTAATTTCACTGTAAACATTAGCAGGTAGCAAAGGTAAACCGAAGTATGCAAAATATATTTTCCGTTCGCCGCTAGAGACATGGTGACGCTAACTGCCACAACCAAAACTAGCCGAGCTGTCCACCCACTGGTTCAGTATCGCGATCAATAAAACAACAAAATTGCTTTATCTGTTTTCATCGGTTTCTTCCAAAGGGTGTTATAGTGCCGTTCCAACAGGTGTAGTTCAACTAGCGTGATTGGCCAGCAATTGCTTTAAGTGAGCCCCTCCGGACGTTGATAACCGGGGGTTTCCGCGAACACTGATCAAATCGACTGCTTCGGAAAAAGGCAACCGGACTAATTTTTTCCTGGTCCCTACCTGCGCTTTAGTAGACGCAAAACGTTGAATGCTCGCGTAAAGAACACCTGTCCTAACCAAGCTGTAAAGCTGCTTGTTTTTTTTTTCATCAAACTGCGAACGCAATCAGACGAAGTGTCCGACGCCAGTCATCTAAAATGAAATAGATAGCGGAGAATAAACCGCGCCGCTTTGTATTTAACACAATACTGACTACATACATGAATAAATAAACACTCAAAAACCATTAGCGTATCGTAATTGCCTATGAAGGCTCAGTAACACTCATTTTAACTGCAGCAGCACCGTAGCTATAAACGAGTAGAAATGGCGCAGTGCAGCCCTGCCCAAAGTGACAGTCAAGCTTCAAACGAGCAACGTCTTATCTTACCTCAAGGTGTTCTCGGTGTTCAGTCGCTTGAGCAGCACGGCCGCAATTTTTGTTTCACGTGCGTTCTTACAAAGCCCTGGAAGCACGAGCAAATGACGCCTTCCGCGTACTTCGGACTCACACGACAGTGACAAAAGTGGGCGTGAAGCAGCACATGGCAAGAGCACAGCCACAATTGGCTTGACTATTGACTCGGCTTGTTCCATGGTCACGATCGTCCCTTTTTGAGGCTAAATTTTGCAAAGGTAAAAAGCGCCAATTCTTGGTTATTTTTATTTCTCATTTGATTTGGTTTTTTTATTTCTCATTTTGATTTTTTTTTTTCTCATTTAGTGCCGGCTGCGGCACTAGGACCTACGCGTACGTCCGAAACTTTCTGACAGACCGCACGGCAACCGTCGGGATCTGTAACATCCGCAGCGAAAGCTTCCAACTTCCAAACAGAGGCACCCCGCAAGGGTCGGTCATCTCACCGCTACTCTTCAACGTGGCTATGATCAAGTTACCCAAACTCCTCGAGACCATACCAGATCTGCATCACGCGATGTACGCTGATGACATCACGCTCTGGACCAGAGCTGCGAACATTGGAAGGCAAGAAACCGCCCTACAAGAAGCCGTAAACACCATCGAAAGCTATCTCCAAAACTGTGGCCTCCGCTGCGCCCCCGAGAAATCTGAGCATCTCGTCCTGAAAGCAAGAACGAGAGGCAGGCCACCCAGCTACGAAGAGCCCGACCCCTGCGTCACCCTCAATGGGACGCCAATCCCGAAAGTCGATACGCTACGAATACTGGGACTCCTTATTCATAAGGACGGATCCGGAGCGGCCAGCCTACCAAGACTACAACGCACCCTTTCGCAGCTCACGCACCTCGTCAAGAGGATCTCAAGCCAAAGAAGCGGCCTCAAGGAGCAAGACACGCTCAGAATAATACAAGCACTGCTCACCAGCCGCATCACATACGGTATGCCGTACCTGGCTTTAAAGAACGCAGAGATCGAAAAGATCAACATCATGATAAGGAAGGCAATCAAAGTCGCCCTGGGACTCCCCCCCATGGCTTCTACTACACGTCTCCTTAAGATGGGCGTCCACAACACGTGGCAAGAGCTCGCTGAAGCGCACAAAAACAGCCAACTGGAACGACTCAAGCTTACACCCACCGGGAGATCAGTACTCCGACACCTGAACTACAGTGAGACGTACGTCGCAGACACGGACAAGAAAGAACGAATTCCATCGGTCGTTCGAGAGTCCCTCTGCATTGCACCCATCCCGCGCAACATGCATCCCATATACCACAAGAGTAGAAGGCAAGCTAGAGCCAACGCCATCAAACGAAGATTCAAGCAAGACCCAGACGCCCGCTACACCGACGCGGCCAAGTATCCGCATCGAAACGCATACGCTCTCAGCGTCGTAGACTCCCGAGGCCGCGAGTTAGCATCGGCAACCGTCAAGGCACGCAACCCGGAAACGGCGGAAGAAGCGGCAATCGCTCTCGCCACCACCACATGCACAGACGCAGCAGTCATTTTCACCGACTCTCAGGCCGCCTGTAGAAATTTCTCGAGGGGCCGCATCTCGGCTGATGCACTCAAGGTACTGCAACGACGTAGCACTCCGCTCCCGTACACCTGCGTAACGTGGGTACCCGGACACGAGGGGCTAGAGGGGAACGAAGCAGCCCACACCGCTGCCCGCGAGCACGTCAGCCGGGCTCCCCTCGCCCCACACGCCCTCCGACCCGCGGCAGAAGAGGTGGAAGCCGTACCCAACAACTATTCGGCGATATTGCAACACTACAGGCTCGAGCGCCGCGTGTACCCTCCACCGCACCCAAACCTCGGCAAAGAAGAAAGCGTGGTCCTCAGACGCCTACAAAGTAATACCTACACACACGGCACTATAATGCACCGCCTCTACCCGACATCCCACAGCTACCTCTGCCCACTATGCAACGTCCCCGACACCCTGGCACACTTGCTGTTGGAATGCCCGTGGCATGAAGACAGCGAAATGCAGCCGGAAATGGACGCTAACAGAGCACCACAAGCAAACGAAGACCACCTGTTTGAAACGTGGGAGGCCAAGCTCACTCTCGGGGACCTGGAAGACCAACGACAACTCGTCGCCAGGGCCAAGAGGGCAGCCAAAGCCAGAGGGTTCCTGGACTAAGGAACCTTCCCACCTCAGGGTGATACCGGGCCTCGCTCGGGACACTGTTTCAATAATAAACGTTTCTCTCTCTCTCTCATTTGATAAAATCTTGCGCAAGAAAAATTTACGAGGCCCGGCATAGGCAGCAGCGAATATTTTGTAACTCAAGCAGCACTCCTGATGGTCTGCGTGAAAGGCAACTTAAAACTGCGGTGCCCTAACAGCTGAGGATACGAAACTTTCCTCAGTAACCGGACCTGGTTGTGTTATGAAGAAAGGTTTATGATAGCCAGCTGGGATCCTCCGGAAAGCCACCCTAATTCCTTGCCGAAATTTCTACCATACCCAAAATAGAAATTCTGTGTGCTTAATGTACAGAATTGCTTCCGCCATCGACGTTGTGTGCCGTTTTTATGCAGTTCCGTCCCATTCAATCTGTAGCGTTTCTTCATTGACTCATTCTGAAAGAAGGAAATGCTATCGACTTCATTGGTCGTCGTATTCATAGAAAATGCATAGAGCCACCTTGCCGAAATCAATATTTCAAGCATAAAGTGCATAAAGTCACCAGCGTAACCAACTGAAGACGTGAAAAGCCTTCGTTGGCGATATACCGTAGGAAACAAACGCGATCGATTGCGTTCACTGGCGTTGATTACTGCCTGCCATGACCTTCACGACCCTGTCTGCAAGGTTGCTATTTGCGTGAAGATCATTAGCGGTGACATTGGCCTCGACGCGCTGCGCCTATCATAGCGTACATTATTAATAGCTGCTGCACTCACAGCGTGTTACCAATGCTGCACGCATTCGCCTCACTCGCACCACGACACAGGCAAGTCCGCGCATACGTCCACAATAGTTCGATCGGGGTGGAGATGCAGAACGTGAACATGACTCGTGGTAGAAGGATTTGCTCTCGCCAATTTACAGCCTCAAGCGCACAGCGATCATTTAGCGTGTATACATTGTTACCCGAGTAACGGGTTGCACGAGTAACGGGTTCAGAAACTGAACTCGTTGTGGGTCGTTGTACCCTTTCATTTACGGCAGGACGTGTACCGAGCAAGGGAGATCTCTATCACCAAGGTACGTACCACGCTAAAACCTTTACCTGCATCTTGTGACTCTTGTTGCGCTTTGTGCGTCGTCTTCTCCTTCTTTTTGTGGTCATTCGCTCTGCGCTATACAAACCGAAGATCATGAACTAATAAGCCCCAATTTCCACTACCTCACCTAAAGCCGGCGTTTGCTTGATGTATAGTATAATATGCTCAACCGCTTTGGCATCTGCGGTGCATTCGGAGCAGCTTAGGTACCGTCGCGGGTCTTCAACTTTGCCCGATTAGGCGATGCAACAAACGCATCAACTATATATATATATATATATATATATATACAGGGTGTTTCAGCGAACACTTTCGAAAATCCTTAAAGGTCGCCTGTAGCAGATAGCACAATTCCAGTTCATGATCTGGTCCACTCGACGAGGCGGACATTACTTGCACAAAAAATTGAAATACATAATCAAATAATTAACAAAAATTCACTAATTAAATTTAAACTAGTTACCTGATGGCCCATATTGCAATTTACAAATTATAGCCGTGGAATACACAAGGCGGATCCACTTGGAACGAATTCTCGGGATGACAGCAGTTTCGAGATATTAATTCACAAACTTTGCGGAGAAATGCACTGGCGTTCCAGTTAGTTTCTTAACAAAACGTCGCTTTATGCATTGAAGCACAAAATTAACTGGAACGCCAATGCATTTCTCCGCAAAGTTCGGAAATTAATATCTAGAAACTGGTGTCATCCTGAGAAATAATTTCAAGTGGATCCGCTTTGCGAACTCCACGGCTACAATTTATTAATTGCAATATGGGCCAGCAGGTAATTAGTGAAAAACTAAATAATGAATTTTTGTTGATTAGTTAAATATGCATTTAAATTTTTTGTGCAAGTAATGTCCGCCTCTTTGGGTAGACCAGCTCATTAACTAGAATTGGGCTATCTGCCACTGAAAACCTTCAATAAATTTTGAAAGTGTTCGCTGAAACACCTATATATATATATATATATATATATATATATATATATATATATATATATATGTTGTGTGTGTGTGTGTGTGTGTGTGTGTGTGTGTGTGTGTGTGTGTGTGTGTGTGTGTGTGTGTGTGTGTGTGTGTGTGTGTGTGTGTGAAGTTCGTCCGTTTAATGCCTGTATATTAGTGCTACGTGCCATGGTCGTTTTGATAAACCTTAAACGTTGTAACCACCTTGAGACACCAAGGTCTTCTCAAGTGCATTGCGTCAATAAAGTAGATTATTAGTTTGACGTCTCAAAGTTTTGTTAAAGCGACTCCGAACATAAACAATGTATGTCCGTTTAGAGTTGCTTAAACAGTAATGTACACAAATTCTTGAGATCGACATCATGGGATTCTGCGTACTAAGATCAGTCCGACAACTCCCTAATCTATCCCCCACAAGCTACATGCGCGGCCCCATTAATTACTCAAGGGCTGCTATTCATTAATTGTAGAAAATACTCAATGGGATGCTTCTCATGCGTAAATCAATCACATTTACCAAGTATGAAGGTTTCGAAGTATACAACCTTTTGTTTCGGTACTAAAGTGAACTCGCAATGTCGTTCCTTGTTATTGATATTATTCTAATGTCACCGTGCGTATTTCTCTTGCATACCGAAACCAGAGCTGGTGCGTAGAAACAATTCTTATGTTAAATTATTGAGAGAGCTCTTGTGCTTGCTTCTTAAGGCACTCTAAATTAAGTGCTTTCTCTTCTAACGTTTCAGGTCTGAACCTTAACGTAAACGAATGACAAGTCAAAAATATCTTGTCAGTGAAGCTTAGATGCATTCTTTCAAAGGCCAGTTCATTTGCCCCATGATACTTTATATCGGCAAAAGAAATGAAGGCATCTGGGCACAATTTGGAATTTCGGTATGGTACAGCCGCACGAATGACGTCGTAGAACGTCACGATTGAAGTATTAGCAGCTTACCCAAGTTGCACTGTTGCCTAAGGTTCAAAGACACCTGATGTGAAAGCATCTTGTGCCGTTGAGCACAGGTCGTTTGAAGGACGATGCAGACAATGATCACGTTATATGGCTTGACCAATTTATGCTTCCGCCACCAGCAAAACGGCTCCCCTTATCGTGAACGAGGGTTATTAGACAGTTTTAGTTTCACGTACGTAGAAGCTTTACGTACGGGAAGATCTTGCGGGTTCAAAGTGCGCATGCGCAGAACGTAGGGAGCCCCGTCGCGTCTCACGTACGCATGATAAATCTGCGCTTTTGCGTTGAGCGCCCCACGTACGTGACCAGCACTGCGAGCTGCTCACGCGTTATCTCGAAACAACCGAAAGCAGTTTCAAGATCTGCTCCGACCGTGCCGACTGGTGCGCGTGATTAATCACCATAGTGTTGTGCTGTGTGTTTGCGCTTTTCGAAGTCCGTGAGAGCACGGATAATTAAGGATGATCACAAAGAAAGCTCGGAGGCGTTTTGCAGCTTACGACCAGGCAGAGAACGCAGCACAAGCACGGTCGCGTTGTTTGCGAAGTGCGAGAATCGCGCATTGGCTCCGATTTTGGCTGGTGTTGAATGAACTTGGCTGAAATAGTTTTCATATCTGCCAGCAGAGGGCGCAAGTAGACATGCGGAAGCAGCGATCTATACGTTTTCAATGCTTTCAGACTGATGCGTACGCGAAACTATAAGCGTCCCAGGCACGTGGCGCGTAGCGTACGTAGAACATTCACGTTTGCATGCCCAAAGCACTTGCGTACGTGAAACTAAAAGTCGCTATTAAGTGAAAACTGAACGAGAAAGCGAGAAACAAATGGCGACACCACCATGAAGTTCCCGCACCAGCTCCCCGTGAGGCCGTTGATTCGACCGCGTACACTAGGGCATAGTTATGATTATCGGCAAGGTGAAACTACATTCTATTATGAAGAAATCAAAGGGTCGATACTTAGCCAGTTGTTAGTTTTCCTTGGCCAGAGTTGCCCAATTACTGCAATGTACTTATAATCCGTGACATCAAACTGATGAACTGGCACTGATATTTTTCGGCCGCAAATTGAACAGTAGTGTTGGGCCTTCCTTTATTTCTTCGCGTGAGAATCAATCCTTTCCCGCCAAATGAATAAAAATAGTTTTTAGTCCTTTCTTTACTAGTATAGACACATTATGTGTAGATTTTTAGTGCCTCTTTAGTAGAGTGCACTAAATAGATCACATGTTGTAGCATGAGTGTCCCTTTATTTAAAGTGCACAAGGTCACCTAATGTAGAGCGGTGAGAAAATGTTTGGAGACCAACGGTGCTGTAATCTTTGTTTCGCAGCCTGGGCATGCCGGTTGAAATCTAGTGGTACACCCTACGTGCGCGTGTTCGACCAATGCAATATAATGAAGCAATGTCTCATTGCGGAGCTCTGCTAAAAGACAATTTCCTGCTGATGCCGTGGTCCCCAAACTTCTGCTCGCGAGTGTACCCTTCTTTCCACATATTTGAGCTTGACGTATTTTTCTTGTTTCTTTTCCATTTCAGATGTCCTGGTAGCTCTAGTCTAGGAACCGAATACGATCTAATGCTTTCCTGTGACCCTCAGAATAGGTTTCCGTGTTATCATTCTAGCGCCGATCGTATAACGGCACCATGATGTCCTTCATGACGCGACACTTCAAGCCATATTGCTGTATCTGCTTAGTTTCTGGACTTATGATTTTCCAAAAGCTTCGCGCCCCAGACGAACATCAGACGAAGATGATTTGGAAAGCTTTCCACCTATTTTACGCCTTCACTTGCTTTTTGCTTTTCATATTGTGTAGTGTCTTCTCTTTTTATCAGATGACTCTAACGTTCCTGATGGACGTTCAGGTTTTCACCAGATGGCTCTACATTCTCGTTTTGACTGTCATCAGTTTCAAGGTGGTGCTGAACGTTCTGTGTATCGCCCTGAAGTCGCGCCGCCTCTTCGATTTCTTCAAGAAATCGGCGAGCTACGAGTCTTCGGTAAATTTTGTGCCACCAGAGTGTTGCCGGCTGACCAAAAGCTTCTATGTCATACGGCTTATGCACTGTCTTGCATTTGTGGGAAATGTGGGCATTTCCAGCCACCTCCTTTGCGACTTCATCGACTACCTCCAGTATAGTGGTACTCAAGGCGTCGTGCTGAAGGTATCCTGCGTTGCCGGTAACTTCATCTTCTACGTGTACCAAATGGTGGACTTCATTGTTTTGAGACCTTGCCTAGAGGTTCTGCTGTTGTACATTCGGCAGCAGCACGAGGTTCTTCGCTGCATGATCGATGGCAGCGGTAGCTTGGATTTCGTGAATCGAGCTAGGAAAGTTGAAGAAGTCAGAATGAACATATGTGCTGTAGCGCTGCTTAAGGAGCAGCTGAACTGCATTTGGCGGTGGTCCATTATGGCCTCCGGTGCAGTCGCCCTCCTATTCGCGTGTATCTACACATATTCGGCGTTCGTAGAGCGGTTTTCAACGCTTCAGTCTCTGGTCGGCATACTGTACACTGTTTTGGTGGTCCTTGACATCCTGGATATTGCCGGATTGAGTCAGGAAATGGTCAATGAAGTGAGTACAAGGTCGAGAATGGCAATTTCTTACACATTTTCACATTTGCACTTGTGAATTTGAGGGTATAACGCGAAGTGGACTTTAAAAAGCAGGCAAGTTTGCACTCGGTCGCGCAAAGCTTAGGCACAGCGAAGCTTACTGGCTGCTACTGCTAGGTATGAATTTGGTTGCTGGTAGGTCTTAACTTGGTTTAACTTAACTACGCATGTAGGAAGGTATTCTCGAGCGATCATTTTCGGAGGTACCTTCCCTTTCGCGACATTTCGCGTGACTAGCGCTGGACGCGTCGGCGCCTACGAGCGACAGCGTTCCTGGCATGCCACAAACGCAGGCAGGCTAAGCAAGGTTGGCACAGTGCCAAGAACGCTGATGCTTGCCGACGCCGAACGCGTTGGAGGCTAGCCGCTTGATATCAAACGGCCAGCTTCGCTCTGTCTTGACCTTTGGGCGGCCTAGTGCAAGCTTTCGGCTTTTTTTTTTTGTAGCGTTAGCTACACTGGCCTAGCCAAGCCCGTTTCGCGCGGCACATCAAGAGCCGTGCTGCGCATGCGCAAGGATCAGTGATGTCACACGGCTTGCGCACCGGAGCCACAGGAGCCGGCACCTCGCGCACTCCGCCGCCGCCGCGCGACTCACCGCCGCCGGTCTGCGCATTCCAGAGGAGTGACGTCGTAGCCGTGGTAGACGCACTGGCGCCGGCGCGCGCTCGCTGTGGAGTCGCCGTCTGACACTGCGCTGGAGCCGCGGCGCTTCTGACTGGCGTTTGCCAGTGTGGTATAGCCACGGAGAAGGAGAGCGCAAATACTGCTCAACAGCGCAGAAGAACGGAGAAGCTTGACTCATCGGATCCCGAAGTAGTTGCCTGGCAATTAGCGGTTGAGCGTAGGAGACAACCAGGAAAGCTAAGAATAATCAGCTGAACCTTTGCTAACGCTACGTATATCCTGGCATAGCCGAGCTAAGCCACTGCAACTTTTTTTTTCCTGGCTCAGCGCGCCGCGGAGACAAGAGGGGCAGGGGTCGGGAAGGCAGGGAGCTGGCGAGATGCGCACGCGGTCTCCTCCTCCTACGGGTTGCCATGGCTACCACGGCTACGCACCACAAATTACGACTGGCTTAAACAGCTTCGCTCTTAAATGTCGCAGTTTCACCCGAAAGGTGAAGCATCAATTGCGATAGCAAATTAGCAGAGAGCTATACGGAGTAAAGATAGTAGATTTATCGCCTGCATAAACTTGGACACATTCGTTTACTAACTGAATTAACAAGCACGGTGTCAGCGCGCACAAGCAAATATGAAGAGATCACACTCGATGAGCGCAGACAACCGCGCGGCAGCTGCAGCGAGCGAAGGTTCGTGCGGTCTATCGCTTCAGTGGAAACTGGCCGGCGAAAGCACAGCGCATACGAAGGTAGGAGCCGAGTATAGATCGCTTTCGAGATACGGCGCGCGCGACCGCTCGCAGTCGCGCAAAGTACAAGTACGCAGTTGCTGGCTGTGTAGAAGCCATGCCCGCTCCCTCCGGTGCTGCCTTCCCGCTTTCCTCCACTGGCGTGCGAGATTGAGTCGGCAGTTCCCCTTGCGCCCGGTCACAAAATACGCAGTTAGTGCCGCAGCACTACATCGCCCCCCCTCCCTCACTCTCTCCTCCTCCCTCCCATCCCCCCACGGTCTTTCGCGCCACGGGAGACATCCCGTTTGCTCTCCGTGAAAGCGCGCGTCGCTTGTCCCTTGCGCGCTTTCACTCGCACATACAGCATAAGGCGCGTGGCGACGATTTTATCGCCCTTGGATTTTATACGGAACCTCACGGCGACGACGACGGCGATGGCAGAAATCCGCTTCGAGTATCCATATGATTGCTATCTCAATAATATCATAGCTCGTGCCCGCGCGTGCATGTCTATGTGTGTGTGTGTGCGCGCGTCTGTGTGCGTGTGTGTGCGTGCGTGTGCGTGCGTGCGTGATTACTTGGTACAAATCGTGGCACCATGGCACACCGTGTTCGGTAGCAAACTTCTAAATAGCTGAAACGTTTATTTCGCCAATTATCCTTATTTGTTTATCTGGTAATTTAACATTATGGAGAAGCCGGCAACGTATTGTGTTTAATTGTTACCAACATTGCGATATATTGTAAAACAAATCAGGTGGTTGTTCAATTTGTGTAAACGCTGCACAACTCAAAATACGTTTCTATTTCGATAGAACAACCATTCTTAATACACAAGTTACTCATTGTGGCAATTTTCTTGGGACAGTAATCTAACGCACTTTCTAGAACTTTACGTAGCCGTCACATTTACCGGAATATTTCGTTTCAGTACCGTGCTTCATCATTCTTGGTTACCATGTTCAAAAAAATATGTTAGATTCTTGTTTTTGCAGTTGCGAAGCATGCGACAAACCCTTCAAAGCGCTCCAACCTGCCTCCAAAACGGGGCCTATTGTACGCAGGTGCGTGGTTCGTTGTCGTTTCTGTTGGTATTATTCATGGTTAAGAGGAAGTTTTACATCAGGAGCTCCTAGCGAAATACAAAGGAATCGAGAAATCGCTTACTTTCTACATTCACTCGACTAATATCGATTAGATCTGCAGCTGTTAAACTTAAAATGTAAAATGTATCGACTTAAAGAAGCAGCTAGGGTCTTTATTTCGCCCATTAATCCTTCACCCATTCTTTTCCCAAACGGCACAATCGAAATACTGTGATATGTAGTTTGCAACTCTACTCGGTCACACCAAAATCCGTCATAGTTCTGTAAACTGCGTGCATTGAGACATATAAAGCAGGAAATACTAATGTGTTGTACATTGTTCTGATATATAGCATGAACGTATGAGTACAACTTTTGTGAAACCTTTATAAGCATTGTAACTACTCGTACAAGCTCTAAACTTCTATATCGCATTTGTCCGCTACAAACACTCTAGGAGACGCAGCTTTCAGAACTACCGTCTCTGTCTGTGGTGCAGAGTTATGCTACTTTCTGACATTGTTCATTTGTTTTTGTACTTCCCTATTTCAGAAACTTCTTGTCAAATACTGAGGTCACCATGTTAATTGTTTTGCTGGTTACAGATAAGCTATCTGCGAGATACCATAAAACCTAAGGAGATGGCTGTATCCGGAGCTGGCTTCTTCTCATTAAATCTGCCTTTGATTGTTTCGGTAAGCACAGATCCCTACTTCTTTTCACAGGAACGGGTATTTGTTGCTGGACCACCTGTTACAATGGTCAGCTGTGTGTGGCTATGTCATGTAATGAAAATTTAGGGACTTGTACGTACATTTCGGTGCCGTATATAACCAACCTAAATTATTTATTCAAAAATAGGCCATCCATAATTCTAGGCCAACGTGCGGTATTTGGAAGCTCAGAAAAAAATATATCCACAAATGTAAGCTGACCGAAAAATGCCATTCGACTGCAAAAATAACATGCAAGCTCGTGAAGACGTCGCACTTTGGAAACGCACGCTCTATCACATCGGCCGGAATTACACCCCATGTCGCCGAGATCCAATTCAATACCTGAGTAAGCCAAGTAGGCACGTCCGACGCGTGCCAAAGTAGACTGGCGTCTTCTGCCGAGCGTCTTTTTCTGGCGGCATTTTTCAAGCAGGAAGCCACAAATCTTTCTGCTGAAAAATATGTGACTTCCTTCATCCTTATGATCTCCGTTATTACGGCCATTCTCAATTGAAAAAAAAATACATCTGCCACATAACTGACAAATCAATATTCTCACTTGGAACATATAGGATCCTATAATCAAAAAAACGTTTCTGACATATTCATTTATTCACAAGCAGCTTGCCGGAATTTTCAGAAGAGGAGTACCTCCAGGCAACCCCTACAAATCCTCACAAAAATGGCAAAGAAGCACCTATCAGATATATACATCGTTTGGACTCCGGGGCACGAATCCCTGCTGGGGAAAGAGGCAGCCTAAAGCACTGCACGGACCGATTTTTTCAGCCCGGGCCCGGCTCGGGCCCGTTTTTACGTTGAGCTGCCCGCCCGAGCCCGATCAAAACTTTTATGGCGAGACCCGGGCCTGGCCCGGGCCCGGAAATAATCTACGTTACCCGCCCGGCCCGGCCCGCCACCCCTTTACCTTAGGCCCGAGCCCGGCTGGAAACCGGCCCGAACCCAGCCCGAGACCAAGAAATATATGTTTTTCACAGCTGAGACGCCCGAGAATAACTCTGCACGTTACATGCACACCCCCAGAAAGCCCGATCCCGGCCCGGGCCCGCGTCAAAAAACCCGAGCCCGGTCCGGGCCCGGGTCAAAAAGCAAACGCCGTGATCGAGCCCGGCCCGAGCCCGAGAAAAAACTGATCTACCCGGCCCGGGCTTTCGGGTAAGCCCGAGCCCGTGCAGTGCTCTAAGGCAGCCGACACCTCCGTCTGTGCTCACTTTCACCGGGATTTCTTACAGGACACGCCAGGGAGGACGGATGAAGTCCCCAAAATGTATACCGATATTCTGCTACACTACAAGCTAGACAGCAGAACTCACCCGCCACCTCACCCCAACATAACTAGTTAAGAGGCAGTGCAAAGCAACAGTGCAAACCAACAGCTACGTCCACGGTATACCATTGTTCCTCACCGCACCTACTGAGCTTTCATACATCTGCACGTACTCTGATGTCCCGGACAGCCTATGCCATATAGCATGGAAGAGCGTAGGAAAACTTGCGGCACCGTAGATTCCAAAACACTAACCGAAAATCTGTGTAAGACAAAGCTATCAGACCCTTACCCGGAGAGACAACGCAGCCTGGAGGAACGACCATGGGAGATGGCCATGGCCCGGGGCTCTCCGGAATTAGGAGGCCGCCCAACCAGGGTGCAGACTGTGATTGCCGAGAATAATAATTTATTCTCTCTCTGTCTCTAACTTATGTCATATGATGCTACTGAATATAGAATTTTTGAGGAATAAGGGACTCTTTAGAACATGAATTCTCTCTCCTCTGTGGGTTCCGACAAAATCAGCAGCTTCTTCTTCACATCATGCATCGTTATTTCTGTGGTCGGGGGTGTTTGGCGGTTGCGGCTAAACCGAATCCTCGAACCTAAGGCCAACTCACAAATTTCGTACAACATTTTTTTAAAGAAAAGTCTCAGCCTGCATTTTAGTAAGTACAGTAAGCGAACATTTGTTCGAAACCTAACCTGTGCGTATATGCACTTAGACGTCCTACTGAAGTTTGCTTCCAGGAGGTATTTTATATTATGCGAAGACACGAAAGCGCTCTCTTGTCTTGAATGAACTTACTCCATCACAATTAATAAGCTGGTACATATTTTCTGGAGCCTCTGCTCAGAACTATTGTTGTTGCTGTATTTTGATATGCTGTTATACTTTAATCAAAAGCACTGCAGCGTTTCGTTGATGGAACGCAAAGACGCGTTGGCGCCGAGGTGTAGAGCTTGCGAAGTAACAAGGTGTGGAGTTTGTAATTAGAAAAGGAAATGTATATATCTCATAAGCTGTATATAGAAGAGGGTCAGATGCTTTAAGTTGGCAATGAGGTGGCATCGCCTTTCGAACATCACATTCTGCTTATATCAGCGATTGTTGACCGAGCTGAAGAACACTTGTCATCCACGGCAATCAAGCGTAAATCGCTTTATTCCATTTTATCAGTCCCCATGCAAATACACCGTTTCTGAAAAGACAGAGATAGAAAATTGTTGATTTCAATAGCTGCATTAAATAACGTTCTGGCCAGCCTCTATATCAGTGGCCGGTGAATTACGGTTAACGATGAGCATGGTTTCGGTTTACTTCTTTGGTATATGTCAGTACAACTGTGTAGTTAGCACTGCTGATTCATGGAGTAAGTGTTTATGCAACATATTTAAATAAACAACCAACGTCCTAGGGCCCGAACGTTTATGTTACATGTTTTTTTTTTTGTTACATGTTGCATGCGGTGGCCCTGCACAGGAAAATGCAATACATCAATGTCGATAAAATTGTCCTTCATTGAACGGGTTACGAAAGATATTTGGTGATTACTGTTGATCGGACACGCTTTGTCGATTTGTCAGCTTAACAAACAATGTATACCATCTTTGTTACTTTGATATTATAATTAAGAAACGTATACATTCGATGGGCACAATAGCTATTGAATATGGAATATGCGTGTATGCAAAGGGTGCCCAAACATTGTTGACAAAGCTAGGAATTCTGAAACAACTCATGGTTTAAATGTGCTGTACAAAACTTGTCTCCTGTCTGCGAAGTGCTTGGTGGATGCTGTTGTGTTTGCTCGTACCTCATTCTTTAAATGTTATTAGCCATGGTATTAACGTAGTATTGTATGATATATATTTTAATGCTACTAATAACGCATGTTTTTAATTGGACGTGCGGAAAAGGTCTTGTATTATTGTGATGCTTACTTTTTTCTTCTTGCAAACGAATACGTCTATTGCTCCAGCTAGGCGAAATCGATAGTCGGGAGGATTATGTCCCGCATTTGCCTTGCTTTTCGGGCGAGCCCTGTTATTGTTTAAATAAAATAAAATAACGCGAAGATCATTCTTATAGTCATGTTTTTATGATTCTTTTTTTTTCAGCTCGCAGGGTCAGTCATCACCTACACTGTCATTCTAGTGCAAACAAGTGAAAGTATGAACACAACAGCCAAGTAAAAACGTCGAATGCGGCGCTGTTTCTTTCCCCAAGGAAATATCCTGCAACGCTGCTGCTGGTCAAATAAAATGTGCGAGCGGCAATTTTCCCTTTCACGTATATAAACGAAAATCACAAGACCTAAAATGCAGCACACTATATTGGTTATGACACTGTAGTGGAGGCAATGTTTGCAGTACGAGACGACAGCGTTCCCCTTGCAAGGCTGGACAATTCATGCTAAACGGTAAGCATCGCTTTTCGTCACTGGAAGACGACATTTTGGACATATTGCACCCAGTGGTAGGTGCGGCCAGTTCCAAATACCTCTGGCTGCATGACAACAGATACCACGAAAGAATGTTTAAATTTATGCGCAACGCAGGTATCATTCAGCACAGATAAAGTACATACCCAAAACTATATATGACTTATTAAGGCAAGTCTCTCTCTCCAAAAAAAAAATTTTTGTAGCGTCTGGTTTGCAACATCATGAATTATTTCTTGCGAGTTACGCAATATAACTAAATATACAACCTAAGATGTCGATGAGGCGTATTAATGAATCTATATATATAAGCGAGAGAAACACTAGATACGTCAAGAAACTACACTGTTCAGTGCATAGCGCGCAGAGTAAGACAATGTCATGTTACAGCGCGTGAGAAAAATTAAAAGAGATGCGGCAAAAACGAGGTCAAAGAATGTAGCGCTCTCCTCTCCAATTGTATCAACTTTGAAAAGAATGACGGCAAGTCACGTGGTTGCAGAAAAGGCTACATTTTGGCGCATGCCTGCACAGGGGAGGGGGGGGGGGGGCTTAAATGCAGAGCAAGAAACTCTCTGCACACCTTAATTACTGTGGGAGTCGACGTTATGAGAAGCATTTGATAGGTAGCTTGCTAATCGAAGGTGACGTTGCTTTACGGCATTAGGAAATCAACACTGGTGGGAAACTTGCATTTGAGTGGGCGGCGCGGAGCTGCCAAGGCCCCTCGATTTAATCCACCAGGTTCTAGCGCAGGTAGCGCGCGAGTCAGAACCGGAAGTCGGATGACGAAGCTGGTACGACAATGACGCAAGCGAACGCAACAACATCATGAACGTGAGCCCATACCTAGCAGCCCAAGACAGTAGACTAGTGTGACTGGGTCGACATAAAGACATAAGAATGATATGCAAGCACGATATTCATGACTTGACATCATTCATGTTATGCATGCATCTCGTACATGTCATTCATGTTATGACATGTTAATCGCGTCATGCAATACATGTCATGTCAATCATGGCATGCCATGCAAGTTATTCATGCAATTCATGCCATGGATATCATTCATGCCATTCATATTCATGCCATTCAAGGTGCCGAACTTTTCGTGCAACGCGCGGAAGAAGCCCGACAGCTTGCCCGAGTGCACATAAAGAAACAACGGAGCATCGATGCGCACCGTTACAATCTCCGCCATCGACAAGTCGAGTTCCAACCTGGTGATGAAGTCTTGGTCTGGACTCCCGTGCGCCGAAAAAGACTATCTGAGAAGCTTTTGAGTCGCTACTTCGGACCTTACAGAGTGTTGCAGCGAATTAGTGACGTGAATTACGAAGTCCTTCCTGACGGAAGCCACCTCGCCCGACGTCGACAACTGCAATCTGAGATTGTGCACGTTGTGCGGTTAAAACCGTACTATATAGCCCCTAATATCCGACGTTTTCAGCCGCTTAGGTTAAATTTGGTTGTTTCTCGTCCCTCAGTGCCCTGCGACTATATCGCACGCCACAGTGATTGTGACTACAGCCTATATGTTCGTCTAGGCCATCTCGGTGCCCTCACGTCAAGCCTGTGTGTGCTTTCCTACTTTTTTTTTGAAGAGGGGGTAAGGCCACATGGTGTGGCACAGCACAGCTAGGGGACTGTAGAAGAAGAGAACGAGGTTCATTTCGGAATCGCGCGTCGACGCTTACGCTTACCTGGATCCTCATTCAGCGTATATTGTACAACAGGGTATACGCGACAATATCATGATACACATTACGTCTCATAATAAGTATGTCATGACATGCATTTCGTGTCATTTAATGCGATAGCAATTATACGGGCACTCCATGCGGATTTCTGCCGTCGGCGTCACTGACGCCATCGCCGTCACCGTGAGGTTCCGTATGACGTCAAACGGCGATGAAATCGTAGCCGCGCACCGTATGCTGCATGTGCGAGTGAAAAGGCGCGCGGGACGCGCGCTTTCACTGTGAGCGAACGCACGGCGGAGAGCAAACTCGTGTTCTGCGCCGTGCTCCCTGAAGGACTGCAGAATTAAGCGTATCTTTCCTCATTTACAATCACCATATATATGAAGCAAACGCGACTTCATCCGTCGCGCGAAAGGCCGTGGGGGACGGGAGGGAGGGAGTGGAGGCGAAGTTTAGCTGCGGCACCAAATGCGTATTTATATAAAAAAAATGTGGTTGATCCCTCTTATATAGGAATCGGTATAGAACACGAAAGTGAAACGTGTCTTCACAGAAGTAGTGTAATGTTTATTGCACATTGATATATAATGTCTATTGGTGTTTTGTGGCTAAAGCGCCCTTAGGCGTTGATGCACCCACGCTGACGCCTGGTGGCACGTCTCCTCCATCACGACTACCAACGTCGATGACCATGAGCAACCGTCTTGCATATGGAAGCTGCACTACGCTGCACACGCTAGCACAACGCGAAAGACGAAGCACGTAACTGACACACTAATACAACGCGCAAGACAAAGCACGTAACTGAATCGTCACCGAGTCAAATCAGCGCGTACAGCGCGTCGTAATTGCAGCCTCCGCGATCAACTTCAGAAACATTTTCAGAGCTAATTGCGGAGGCCACGCTCCGCTGTGCTGAGTACGGTGAACGCCACCTAGTAGTGCTTCTGCGAGAACGCGTTGGTAGTGCTTCTTGATGCCAGCGTCCCTTCGAATGCTGGCATCGAGGCGTCGTAGTGCTGAGACCACCGAAGCGTTCACTGTCGGTGCGCGTTAGTGTCATAATGCAGTACTTCTCTTTTCTGCTCGTAGGCGGCGGCACCGCCCCGACCAAGAGCGCGGGTACACGGAGGAGTGTTAGATATATAAGGCGCGTCTGTGTAGCTCTCTGCAAATCCGTTTGTGGCGCAATGGGTTAAACGCTCGGCGATCTATCGTCGCGGACCGAGAGGTCGTGGGTTCGATTTCCAAATTTTGCATGTTTGTGGAACTTTTTCTTCTGGTTTCTTTCTTTGTATTATGTTCGTGTATGTTCGTGTGACGTATTTCCGTGACGGAAATACGTCAGTGAAGTCTTGGTGGACCCCGGCATAAAACACTTTCGTGTTAAAAAAACACCGCATATCCACGGGGTGAACGATGATGAGTGGGCGAAGCTCCGGAGGGAATCATTGGTAAACCGTGAATCTTCCGTGTAATTCGCCCAGTCTCGCCGCACTAAATCGAACGATTGACTTCCACCAATGACACGCGCCATATGTGACGTCATTCCTATTTTATAACAGCGCCCTTCATTATAATTGCACCATCTCCCGCTTAAGGGGACGCTAGCACAAACGCGTTAGAAACGTGCAGTACTCTCTAGTAAGGGGGAGAGGCCACAGCGTCTTACGCAGCCGTTTACACATGCCGGAACGTGCACCGCGTTTGCCGACGCCATCACATGACTGCTGAGAGAGTATAACCCCCGTATTCATAAACGCTCCTTGACTTGAACTTGACTTGCCACCGCCTTCAACGCGTTTCGAACGCGCTGCCCAAGGCGGTGGCAAGTCAAGTTCAAGTCGAGGAGCGTTTATGAATACGGGGGTAAGGCGGAGAGGCCACAGCGTCTTACACCAGCTTCTTACACGGGCCGTAACGCGCTAGCACAAACGCGTTAGAAACGCGCAGTCTTTCGTTAATGTTGGGTATTATTGTCATCGTGGTGCGTGTGTCCATGTGCGCTTCGTGGTGTAGTGGTTAGCGCCGCGCGTTCGGAAGCGAGGGGTCCCTGGTTCGATTCCGCGCTACGGACACAACTTTCGGAATTTTTTTTTCTGATAAAAGTAGACGTGGCTACCTACTACGACGACGACGACTACTACGACGACGACTACTACTACATACTACAGAGGAGGGACAGACCCACACCCTAAGGAGCTTCCCCCCTAAAACGTTGCGAGGCGAGAAGGTGGTAAACACTTCAGACGCTGCTCGACCGACCCGTTCTGATCTGGTCGAATACCTCGGAGCCGTCCGCAGAGGCACCGGCAACACTCACCAACGCCCCGCGCGTTCGGTGCGAACGCGGGCCAAACGCCGACGGCGTCGACAGCAGTTCTGCGCGTTGCTGATGCTGCTGCATGTCCAAGTTTATACAGCTGATAAAACTACTATCCTTACTCCGTATAGTTCTCTGATAATTTGCTATCGTAATTGATGCTTCGCCTTTCGGGAGAAACTGGGACATTTTTTTCATCCATGCCATTCTTGTCATGATATGCTTGTAATGTCATTCATTCATTTCATGTTATGCATGCATGTCATGCCTATCCTGATACATATCCAGTTAAAGAAACAACAATGGTTATATGGTATCCGTGCCATTTATGTCATGACATGTATGTTACGTCGTTCACGTCATGTCATTGCACGAAATGCGTATCAAGCTTTTATGTCGTGACATGCATATCCTCATGTATCCAGTCAATGAAAGGCACTCCGTATTATTGCAAGTTGTGTCATAACATTTATGTCACTCATGTCACGTTATTCATGCGAGCCATGCCACGTATGTCACGCTAACATGCATGCCATGCCACGTATATCCTGATAACATCACCAGCCGGTATTTATCATCACCATAACCATCACCATGGTGATATCCTCACCAGCCACTGCCGGACGAAAGCCTCTCCCTGTGGTCTCCAAGTACCCCTGTCTTGCGCCAGCTGAATCGAACTTGCGCCTGCAAGTTTCCTAACTTCATCACCCCACCTAATTTTCTGCCATCCGTGACTGCGCTTCCCTTCTTTTGGTATCCATTCTGTAACTCTAATGGTCCACCGGTTATCGATCCTACGCATTAATGGCCTGCCCAGCTTCATTTTTTTCTCTTAATGTCAATTCTAATATCGGCTACGTCCGTTTACTCTCTGATCCACACCGCTCTCTTCCTGTCTCTTATCGCTAGGCCTAACATTTGTTGTTCCATATCTCTTTGTGCGGTCCTTCACTTAGATTACGAGCGGATAAATTGGGCAAAGAATGCGTCGCATTAAATACTCCGCCACGCCATGTGCTAACAATTACGGGCGTTGGCATCCCCGGCCAGGCTTTACAAATGCGCCGACAAAACTTAACTGACGTATCTCTTGCTGAATCATTTGTACTTCGATATGGAGCACATACATATCTCATAAAACGTGCTTTCATATACCGCTTCCAAAATAAATAAAACATTTAGTCATTGCCGTCTTTTTGTCGTTGTACCCAGCGTTGTGGCTTAGCAGTTATGGCGTTGCGCTGCTAAAAGGTCACGGGATCAAATCCCGGCCGTGGCGGCAGCATTTCGATGAGGCGAAAGCAAATCTGCTTTGGAGTGTCCATATAATTGCTATAGCAATAAAAGAAAAAAAAAAGACCAAAAAAACACATTCCCCAGGTGAGGCTCGAACTCACAACCCCGGCATAGCTCACGAAGCACTGTCGTATAAGTACCGTGCGCTAACCAATTGCGCCACTGGGGAAGCTCGAGTTCTGTTCTCGCAAACGTGTCAACAAATCTGCAGCTCAAGCTGCCCAGCAAATGCGCTGCCTGCGCGTTTATCAGTTTATCAGCTTATCAGGGGTAGTTTGTCAGGCAACGCAGCTTTCCTTCAGTGAGCGCCGGCCTTGATCCTCACCTATACCGCCTATACTCCGCTTCTTACTTCTCCGGTAAGTGTGAATCAAGATAGCCGCTCTGCGCACGGAATGCTTTCGAGTCTAAACATTAGTTGGTGATAGACGCTATACATTGACGTCATCATGGCTGCCATCTTGGAGACTAGCACGTCGGAAAGCTATGTAAACCAGAAACGTGTCAGTTTGATAAAACGACAAGTGCTTCTATAGGGCCGAGCGACAAACCGAGAAGAGTGACAATGCGGTGAAAAGCGGCCGTCATCAAAAGGTAAAACAATGTACGCTTTATAACATGTTGCACTGACGTCACCGTGGCAGACATGCTTCAGTGCACCTCTGTGCGAAGCCACGCAATGTGGGGGGTTCGACGGCCGCCGGCTCGAAGTCGTTGTTGTTGCCGCGAAGCTGTTAGACTCTAGTTGGTCAGGAATTTTCGTGGCGTACTCACCCAACAAACGGCAGCTGGAAAATGGGTTTGTGTTTGAGTTTTCACGTAACAGAATTGCTTTCTCATATATTCCAATTACAATCCGATGCTACCATGTCTGTAAGTTGCGTGTAAGTCTCACTTTATGAATTTTCTTACATAATTTACTTTGGGAAATTACAGTAGTTCAATAACGCACTTGCGCCAGGCGGTTGGCCCAAAAACAAACGACAGCTAAGGCTTTGTGTTTGAGTCCCCGCGTAACAGGATTATGCTTTCTCGGATGTTCTAATCACAATCCGATGCTAACATGTGTTCAGGTTGTGTGTAAGCCGTACTTTACGCGTGTTTCTGACGCAATTTACTTTTAAACATTAATTTAGTTCAACAAGGCACATGCGCTTGGCGGATGGCCTAGAGGAATGAGAATGTATGCTGCTCTTGCGAACACGTGCGTGCATGCGTGACGTACGTCGCTTGTGCTGGTGGTGCTTGTGTTACGGCGTGTAACATCAGTAGGCGTGGCAGTACTTGTCTAGCGTCCGCACCAGCTTCGCCGTACGTCCACGTTCACAGGGTGGAATGGGCGCGGATATTTTTTGTCCACTTTCGTTTTTGTTGATATTGTCATTTCCACGCTGAAATTTAAAATAAAAATGATAATTTCACTGATGTTTTCTTTGGCCTCATTATATTCTGGCTTCATAAGGTTGTACTAGTATTATACGGGATGTTTATTTTTAACCATGCAGATTTTTTTATAAGAACGCTATTATCACCGGAAATGTGGCGCTATTGCAAAGGGGTTCCTGGGCGACGCGGTCATACTTTGCCGCTAAAAACGTGAGCTTCAGAAGAATAATTAGCGAAAATTCATTAACTTTTAACAGCGAAGCTGTTTAAGCCAGCCGCAATTTGTGGTGCGTAGCCGTGGTAGCCATGGGAACCCGGAAAACGTGGCGGAGGAGACCGCGTTCATGCAAACGAGGAGGAGGACACCGTGTGCATGCGCATGCGGTCTCCTTCTCGTCAGCTTTCTGCCTTCCCGACGCCTGCCTCTTCCCGCGGCGCGCTGAGCCTGGAGAAAAAAATTCACAGCATATCCACGGAGTGAATGATGATGAGTGGGCGAAGCTCCGGAGGGAATCATCGGATCTCCCGCTTAAGGGGACGCTAGCACAAACGCGTTAGAAACGTGGAGTACTCTCTAGTAAGGGGGAGCGGCCACAGCGTCTTACGCAGCCATTTACACATGCCGGAACGTGCACCGCGTTTGCCGACGCCATCACATGACTGCTGAGAGAGTATACCCCCCGTATTCATAAACGCTCCTCGACTTGAACTTGACTTGCCACCGCTTTGGGCAGCGCGTTCGAAACGCGTTGAAGGTAAGGCGGAGAGGCCACAGCGTCTTACACCAGCTTCTTACACGGGCCGTAACGCGCTAGCACAAACGCGTTAGAAACGCGCTAGAAACGCGGCCTTTCGTTAATGTTGGGTATTTATTGCCATCGTGGTGCGTGTGTCCATGTCCGCTTCGTGGCGTAGTGGGCTAACGCCGCGCGCTCGGAAGCGAGGGGTCCCTGGTTCGATTCCGCGCTACGGACACAACTTCGGAATTTTTTTTCTCATTTTTCTCAGACTGGTTACACACTAATACTACGACGACGACGACGGCAACGAACGGGTGCCGCTATAAGGAGCTTCGCCCCTAAAAAAGAAAGCCGAAAGCTTGCACTAGGTCCCGCAAAGCTGAAGACACAACGAAGCTGGCCGATTGATATAGAGCGGCTAGCCTCCAACGCGTTCGCCGTCGGCAAGCATCAGTGTTCTTGGCACTGTGCCAACCTTGGTTAGTCTGCCTGCGTTTGTGGCATGCCAGGAACGCTGTCGCTCGTAGGCACCGCCGCGTCCAGCGCTATAGTCACGAGAAATGTCGCGAAAGGTAAGGTACCTCCGAAAATGATCGCTCGAAAATACCTTCCTACATGCGTAGTTAAGTTAAACCAAGTTAAGACCTAGCGGCAACCATGTTCATACCTAGCAGTAGCAGCTCGTAAGCTTCGCTGTGCCTAAGCTTTGCGCGACCTAGTGCAAACTTGCCTGATTTTTTTTTTTAGTTCGGGCCTGGGAGGCAGTTGAATAAATGGCAAATTTAAAGGCAGTCGCATCTTCTTGCACCCCCATTTTCTAAAATGAAAAAAAAACACAGCTAACACGAGTTACTAGTTATCGAATTTCAAAGCTCAATTGAGGCAATATGAAAACCCCGCGCGTCCCACTGCATGTGTTGAATAATGGCGACGTTTAGCTGTGGCACCAAACGCGTATCTTGCGACCGGGCGTTTTGTTTCGCACTTTTATTATTTAAGTCTGAGAAGATTTAACATAAAAGGCATGCGCAGCCGGTGTTTTGTTTCATGACATTTGTTTATGGGCTGTCACTCTCAAAATTCTGAGAAGCTGTGTAAACTTGGACATGTAGTAGCACCAGCAACGCGCACAGCTGTTGTCGACGGCGACGGCGTTTTGCCCGTGTTCGCACTGAACGCGCGCGGCGTTGGTGGCGTGTTTATGAAGAACGTGCCAACCTTTGCCATACACCCTATGTCGGTGTACCGTAGCGACCATAAAGCCATGGTCCCTGTGGTCACTAATTAAATGAAAATCACCGGATCATATATATTTCTAATTCTTTAATAGTTCAAATAACCAATTACACCATCTTATCTTACCCACCATAGTACAGCTTCGCTGGTCTTCCATCTCAACCCCAGTGGAAGGGCTTACAGTTCTTTAATATGGTGTTATCGTAGTATAGTTAGCGGGGTTTTCTAAATAAATTGTGAAACATTTTAATTATCTCTACGCTACTCCTGTATAAATGTTTGTCTTCTATGGTGCTTCGTATTGTATCCATAACTTCGAGATAGCAAGCGCTGTTCTTGCCAAACTTCCTGTTTAGTTGCAGTTTATAATCTTCAATAGTCGGCAGTACCTCTGGGTTAATGCACTTGCTATCTTAATCTGGTATATATATTTTTTTCTTGCCTGTTTAGACTGACAGTTGAAGTGCTTATTTTTGTTAATCGTTGCTTTGTTTGCTCTTCGGACGTTACTTTCTGCTTGCTTTTGTCTAATATGTCTACCAGCGTTGTTTCTTGTGCAGTGCGCTAATGTTTGTATATCATGCTTTGTGTAATTTATTATATTGTATAATAATATGTGTGTGGTTTGGTTTTCGCCTGTTCTCATTTATTTTGAGTGGGGACGCCCTCTTACCTAATGCCTTATAAGAAGCTCGTAAGAAATGTTTACACAAGTGAATAAAACGAGCGACGATAATAATCAAGACTTTTTTGCTACATAGCGAACTTCGTATCCAAGATGTTCTACAAGGGAAGCTTTAGGAGTTTGTGATCTAGACGCGCGAGCAGAAAACTTTGTTTCAGAGCAGGGCCGAATATATAACGTTCTCCTGCATTCAGCATCAAACCATAACATATCTACTTTTTGTCGCAGGGGGCCGAATGGGTACACCACGACTAGCCACAACGAAAATGCTGCTGCAACATGTAAATAAAGCTTTCTTTAACGAATAAATTATAGCACACAATACACTGCTGTTATGTACTATAAAGTATAAATTATGTAATAAGTTATCCATACGAACTTTACTATGCCGTACTACATACTACAACATATTGCACATCTCTGTTCAGGTTTTATCCCATGCAGCCACGTATGGACGAATAAATCTGAAGTGATCTAGATTATGTTGCCGCGGCATAGGCGCAGAGTAGGCACTGCACAAACATTTTCAAAATTTCTCCTGTCCAAAGTAACATATAGATAAGCCTTGTGCTGAAAGCCGCATGTCTTTTTATTGCCCCTCAAAGTTTATTCAGTCTCTATTTAGTGCTACGTTGAGCGGAAATCAGCAATAAGAGACAATGAATAAAATAAGTTATTCATACCAGAACTTACATTTTGATTTATTGTAAAACAAAAACCCTCTCTGCAGTGGTTAAAACTTGACAAAAAATGAAGTTTCTTAGTGAAGCTTGACTATATACAAAAAGTCTCTCAACAACCTTTGATCCTCAGGGGTTTCTTACCCGGAAAATAGGATGGCTGTTCGTCTCTGCCTGGGCAACGTTAAAGTGACTGAAAAAGAGAGGGTAAGTTGAAACAATTAAGAAGAAAACCTTGACTTGTGTGTGCTGCTTATCAACCTCCTGTAGCCTGATGGGCGAAATTGAAACCAGATATATCGAACCTAAAGCGGATCACAAAAAAGATCGACATATAGGGGTAATTCAGTGTATAAAATACACATTTTAAACCCAAAGCTTGTCAAGGATATTTAACCGCTGTTCGTCATACACGATAAGTTATTAGATGTGGGTTCAATATATGCGAGTTGGACTGTATATATATATATATATATATGGAACCGAGGGGCCCGATTTTTATTAATCATAGCATAAGAAGCCAACGAACATGAACACCAAGGACAACATAGGGGAAATTACTTGTACTTTACTAATTGAATGAAAGAAATGATAATTGATGGAAATCAAAATGGATGAAAAAACAACTGTCCGCAGTTGGGGAACGAACCCACGTCTTCGGATTACCCGTGCGATGCTCTCACCATTTAGCTATCGCGGAACCGCTTTTCCATCCACTTTCTTGGGTATTTATGTTTCACAACTAGAACTAACCCTGGGAGTGTTAGCCAGCGCCACCACTCCAAACCTAGGGGCGGATGTGGAACATCTTTTCTGCCGCAGGCGTCACGAGTACGTGATCTTTTTGGGTGATGGCAACTGGTCAATAAACCCACATATGCTACCTGAAGGCATCAATGTTGCCGAATTAAACGAAAAGAAAGAGAACCGAGGGGCCCCATTTTTATTAATCATAGCATAAGAAGCCAACAAACATTAACACCAAGGACAACATAGGGGAAATTACTTGTACTTAGTAATTGAATTAAAGAAGTGATAAATTAAGGGAAATAAAAATGGATGAAGAAACAACTGTCCGCAGGTGAGGAACGATCCCACCTCTTCGCATTACGCGTGGAATGCTCTTACCATTGAGCTACTGCGGAGCCGTTTTCCCATCAACTTTCTGGGGTACTTATGTTTTACAACTAGAACTAACCCTTGGACTTTTAGCCAGCGCCACCGCTCACATATCAGGGTGTTTCAGCGAACACTTTTAAAAATTCTTAAAGGTTGCCTGTGGCAGACAGCACAATTCTAGTTCATGAGCTGGTCTACTCGAAGAGGTGGGCGTTACTTGCACAAGAAATTGGAACGCATAATCGAATAATTACCAGAAGTTCACTAATTAAGTTTTTAACTAATTACCTGATGGCCCATGTTGCAATTTACAAAATGTAGCCTTGGAGTTCGCAAGGCGGATCCACTTGGAACGAATTCTCGGGATGACACCAGTTTCGAGATAATAATTACCGAACTTTGTGGAGAAATGCATTGGCGTTCCAGTTGGGTTCTTAAAAAAACGTCGCTTTATTCATTGAAGCACAACATTAACTGGAACGCCAATGCATTTATCCGGAAAGTTCGGGAAATAATATCTCGACACTGGTGTCATCCTGAGAATTAATTCTAAGTGGATTCGCCTTGCGAACACCACGGCTACAATTTGTAAATTGCAATATGGACCATCAAGTAATCAGTTAAAAACTGAATTAGTGCATTTTTGCTGATTAGTTGATTATGCATTTCAATTTTTTGTGCAAGTAATGTCTGCCTCTTCGAGTAGACCAGCTCAATAACCAGAATTGGGCTATCTGCCACAGGCAACCTTAAATAAATTTTGAAACTGTTTGCTGAAACACCCTGTATATATGCTACATTTTAGAGCCTATTAAGCCCGCCATACTGTCCGCACAAAAGTTCAACTACCCTACAACCACGGAGAACCGAAATCCAGGGTGCACTAATGCTCAGGATTAGCCGTGTCTACCGTCCTGCTTTTCGTGCAGTTCTGTCCCTTGCAATTTATAACACTTCTTTATCGTGTCATTGTGAAAGGAGAAAATTCCATCCAGTAAACTGACTGTAGTGATCGCTGAATATTCATAGTCACCTTGCTTAAAACCTAATTTCAAACCACTGAGTGTGATCAAGTGACCTAGCGTAACCAGGTGATGACGGGGAAAAATGCCTTCGTTCGCGATATGCTGTAGGGAACAAGTGCGATCAATTGCGTTCACTGGCATTGATTACTGCCTGCGATGTTCTCGGCGACCCTGCACCGGTGCCAAGGTTGCTGTTTGCACGAAGATCATTAGCAATGGCATTGGCCCTGTGCCCGACATAGTGTAAGGTGCATTATTAAAGGAGCAGCTGCAGCACTCATAGCGTGGTTCCTCACAATCGCTTCAAGACTCACGCAAGTCCATGGATATGCGCAAAAACTCTCGACCACGGTAGTGACCTGGAACGCGAACAAGACTCATTGGAAAGATATTTGCCCATACTCGTTAAGAAGTTCAAGCGATCATGTAGCATTACCATTGTGAACCAAGCGATTAGTTCTAGTAAGGCTCGTGACAGCAGCAATTTGGGAGATCCATCACTCTCTGGAATCTCAAGCGTCTATATCCCCAAAACAGAATTCGTTGTTGGACCATTTCAGTTTACGGGAGTACATCGAGAGAACTAAGAAGAGCTCTACCACTAAGGTATGTACTGTGCACAAACATTTATTTAATATATGATTTTACGAGAAGTTATCAAAAAATAAACTAGTTCCTTATATGCGAGGTCGTCAAAGTAGTGTCGCCGGTCTTTAGGTTTAACCCACCGTTGTTGCTCAGTGGTTGTTGTCTTGGGCTGCTGAGCACGAGGTCACGGTATCAAATCCCGGCCAAGGCGGCCACATTTCGATGGGGGCGAAACGCGAAAACAGTCGTGTACTTAGATTTAGGTGCACGTGAAAGAACCCCAGGTGGTCCAAATTGTTCCGGAGTCCCCCACTACGGCGTGCCGTGATCGTGGTTTTGCACGTAAAACCCCATAATTTAATTTCCTGTGAACGACATCTGTGCGTGACGTAAACGAAGCAAATTATCATTGTAAAAAAGTCTGACCAGTAGAAGCTTTTTTTTATTTTTTTAAAAGATACTAAAAAAATACCAATATTTCAATTTCGCAAATCAGTTCCAAGGGAACTTGCAAGGTGAAGAAAGTTTCCTGAAAGAGAAAAAAAATTGCATCCATCTGACAGTAGCACAAAGAACAGCTGTAGGTACGGCCGGGTATTTCTGAAACTTTCATAACTGAAGAGATATTTGTTCTGATCCGCGCATCGAGTCCGGGACTAAAATCCTCCCATGACAGTCGCTCTACCATCTTAACGTAGCAGGAGGCTAATTGCAAAATCGAGGCGGAGTTAATCGGCAACTCGAAACGTAGGCACAACGCACTCCAAGCGACCACCCCGGAAAGTCGTTAGTCACATTTTCGGTGCCCAGACCATACAGCACAAAATTTTCTGCTTTTACGCGTATGAAGCCTTCTGGGAGGCAGGTATGAACTTTTTTTGTGGTTTCGGGCTACTCTTACGTGCATGACAATTTTCCCCTTTCCTAAATCAGTTCATAGTGTTAACGAAACATTGGCACATATTTTGAGTTTTCGCAAGCTCTACCAGATGGTTCTCACAGGTAAGTGATTCACGTTTAACAAGTATGAACGTCGGGAAAGCAAATAGAGGCTATGTTAAATTTGACGCAAAAGTGATTGTGCGACATCGGATCTGGTGTCTTGGACATTATCGTGATAACATGGCGGCTCACCCTGTATGTGTTTATACAATAAGTTAGATCTTGGCATTACTTTTGTTACAAGGTTTACAGGCAATGGACCTTGATCCAGCGAAAAAAAAAGAGCCGTGTCCAAACTCTCGTCGGTACTGCTTCAAAGCACTCTATCGATATGACGCTTATTTTCTCCATTATACTCTATATAATATTTACCCAAGTCGCACTATCATATCAGATTGAAAGACGCCGACGCTATGAATTTGAAAAATGAAGACGCCGACGGCCGGGCCTCTTTGGGGCGCAGGAAGTTTAAACTACAAAAATCACTAAAGCTTAGCGACTAAATTGCGCTTCCGCAAGAACAAAATGACTACCAATGTAATGAGAGGCGGGTGATTCCACGAGAGATCAACACGGGTCCAAAAATTCATATTTTAGATTTCATTCAATATTTTATATCTTGTACGCATATCACTCGGTAGTACGAAAGTGAACTTGCCTTCTTTGACAAATGGATACTTTAGGAGAAAAAAAAATATTGAAATTCTTCAGGTTGCAGGCGCCATTTTCATGCACCGGGCATTCTCGCAAATTCACAACATTTTGAAATGCAAAATATTACGGCTACAAAGAATGCATTTTCTTGTGTAAAGCGTATACGTAAAGAAGAGTCAGCAAGCAATGTTTGAGGCTTCCGTGCAAAACGGAAGAGTTTTAGAAAAAAATTTTTAATTTGCTACACTTTTCGAAATTTGCTATATTTACGAATTTTTATCCACTAAACTAATGCATGTTGCCTTTTGAAATTTGGTGGGCTATGAGACCTTAATCTGTTTAACGATTGTGCTGAATATTGTTGCAGTAGCACAAATTTCCACATTTACAGTTTGCCTCAAATGTGAAGTTTTGATGAAAAGGAACACTATTTAAAAGTCAAAATAAAAAAACCATCGTTAATTTTTCTCAAAATTTCGTAAACAGCTGTCCACAGACACTGGAAAAAGAATATTAAAAACATCTTGCATTATTTTGTTTTTAATGACAATATATGTGGTAGAAATGAGAGCTTCGCCGGGATGCAGCAAGGTGCTAAGAAATAGGGACATCGGGGTAAAAAGAACATCCATTAGCCTCTGACTTGCCTAAGCTTAGCCATGATCGCGAGGCAAGGGTAATTTTACCCTTATGGTTAATACTTATGCATAAATTACCGTTTAGTACAATACTCATTCTCTTGAATGTGACTAAAGATACGTCAACAGAGCAACCTTTACATGGCGCATTTTATTTAACAAGTGTGCGTAGCTTGCAACGCAGATAATTGCAGATTTAACGGTGAACTACCTGTGCATGTACACAAGTAACAAAGTTTACGGCAGGTAAAAGTCTCTAAAAATGTCGTACCTGCCATGGCTCCGCCGGAAACGTCATTATACAGTATAACCTAAGATACGGTGGTGATGGGGGGGAGGGGGGGGGGCGATGGTGTTGGTTAGGGCTGATTTAGCTGGCAGATAGTGCCAGCGGTTGCTCTCTTCTACCGCCTCTTTAAAAAGTGAGTTGAAAAGGTGGTAAAAGAGGCGCGACAAGTCCTCTCTCAGAAACTTATGTGTTTTGGAAAACATTACCTGTTCCGCACACTCTTACGGAAATTGTCTTCTGTGCTAAGCCTCAAGTAGAGCGTTTCTGTTTTTATTGAAGTATTGGCAGACACAGATGAACTGTTTCGCATTAACAGAGAGAGGGGGGGGGGTGTTCGCGCAACAAGTTCTTACTCTATGAAACAGCGTATAGATTCTGCGTGACGAATTCCTTAAACCACTCCTGGATGGTGAGGTGATATTCAAAGTGCTAAAACAACTCCTGGGTGGTGAGGTGATATTCAAAGTGCTGAGAAGTCTTTACATAAGGGGTGATTCATTGGCACTCTTAATTTAATCTGCTGCATCATTGCCTGCAAGTCCAACATGTGGCGGTATCCACTGAAACTTGAGAATGAAATGCCTATTGCTGAGCTCCCTAGCTAACATCAATGACTGTCGGCCGAACTTGCTGCCATACAATGCACGGGATAATTGTTGGAGCACCGCTGGCAAATCCGAAAGAATGATAGCGTGCTGAGAACGCGTCCTCAGTTTACGAAGCGCTGCAGTAATGGATGCTCTTTCCACATTTTCAATAAGACCAACTGATCCAGAGGGCCAGATCACGCAGATCTAATGAAGCGAATCTGATAAAGCTTGCTGTTAAGAGGAAGCTTTAGCTCGGGCCCAACTCCGATGCCGCCTATTCAAATACATGTAAAACGCAGAAACGATTTTCTGAGATAACCACTGGGCAGATTTTACTTAAATTTGTTGCACATGAGAGAGAAAGGTAAATTCTAGTGACTGTCGGACACAAAATGTCGATTTCTGGCCTGCATTATTTAACTAGAATTTTCAAGCATTGGTAAGTTTGAAAAAAATAGAAGCACGAAGTTTACAAATTCGTAGCTCTGCACCTATATAAACGATATCGCAGACCTGTGAAGGGCATCTATTAGAGCATTCAAAGCAGACAAAATTGATATGCCAATTTATTTCTTACGTGAATTTGTTACATTGTTTACAAGGATTTTGCACAAGTTCTACACACAAAATAGTAGTCTATTTTGAAGCCATGTAGAATATAGCAATTTTGTACACTTTAGATTTACTATTCGGTGTCGTTTACAAGATTGTGATATCATGTTTCATTGCTGAGTTAGAGTTGCAAATTTGATAGTTTCGTTTTCTGAAGCTCTGCTATTTTGTGAATTTTATTAAACAGTTGACGACTTAAATAAAAAAAATCGCAGCCAACAGCCACTAGAAATTCACTTTTCTTTTAACTGCAACAAACGTCATCAAATGTGGTGCAGTGGTTGCCGAGAAAAACGAATTCTCGTTTTACATGTATTTAGATAGGAGCACCCAAGCTAAAGCTTCCTCTTAAGGCGGCGGCCACACCGCCAGCAACTTTCAACGTATTTCGCTTTACCACTGTTTGCCACCGCCTCCCACGGACCCACTCCCCATTCTACTACACTCTACCAACTCGTTCAAAAGAGACGGTTTTTAGAAGAGCATCATCTGAAAGCACTAACAAAACATGGGCACAAATGATGGCCCAGTAGCACAATTTACGTCAGAAAGTTAGGCATTCGAGAACTGCGTGCTTGCAATCATAATACTAGTTTACGAAAACTGCCCTTTTGTCGCAATCATGGCCAAGTTTAGGCAAGTCAGAGGCTAATGGACGTTCTTTTTACCCCGATGTCCCTATTTCTTAGCACCTTGCTGCATCCCGGCAAAGCTCTCATTTCTACCACATATATTGTCATTAAAAACAATATAATGCAAGATGTTTTTAATGTTCTTTTTCCAGTGCCTGTGGACAGCTGTTTACGAAATTTTGAGAAAAATTAACGATGGGTTTTTTTGTAATTTGATTTTTTAAATAGTGTTCCTTTTCGTCAAAACTTCACATTTGAGGCAAACTGTAAAAATGGAAATTTGTGCTACTGCAACAATATTCGCACAATCGTTAAACAGGTTAAGGTCTCATAGCCCACCAAATTTCAAAAGGCTACATGCATTAGTTTAGTAGATAAAAATTCGTAAATATAGCAAATTTCGAAAAGTGTAGCAAATTAACAATTTTTTCTAAAACACTTCCGTTTTGCACAAAAGCCTCAAACAACGCTTGCTGACTCTTCTTTACGTATACGTTTTACACAAGAAAATGCATTCTTTGTAGCCGTAATATTTTGTATTTCACAATGTTGTGAATTTGCGAGAATGCCCGGTGCATGAAAATGGCGCCTGCAACCTGAAGAATTTCGATATTTTTTTTCTCCTAAAGTATCCATTTGTCAAAGAAGGCAAGTTCACTTTCGTACTACCGAATTAAATGCGCACAAAATATAAAATATTGAATGAAACCTAAAATATGAATTTTTGGACCCGTGTTGATCTCTCGTGGAATCACCCAGGCGGCTTCGTAAACGAGCAATAAAGGCAAAAGGGAAACGCAGGTGGTGATACCACAGTGAAGTTATCGCACTAGCTGACGATGATGTCATTGATTGGCGCCAGCTTACTATGGTCTAGTTGATTGTTTATCGGTAAATGAAACTATATTGGGTGTTATAATGGAAGATTATTCTTCACTTGTCTTCCCTGTCTTTCCTTTACCTTTCTCTCTCTCTCTCTCTCTCTGTTCTTCACTTGGCAAGATTTAAGAAGCTTTTGTTCGCCAGAGTGGCACACATACTGGAAAATATTTTCACATTCGTGACGTCATACTGACGAATCGGTGCGGAATTTCTTGCCTAAGATTTAAAAAGAAGGCTCTTTGGTCATGATTTTCCAAACTAAAGCTCCATGCTTCCCTGACAGATAACCAATTTTTTTTGTTAAGGAATGTTATACTATTATAAAGTAGTTTAGTATTGCGTTTAATACCACTTTATTTGAAATTGACAAAAGGGTCACCTGATACGCTTCATCTAGACTTGGCATGTATACAGAGGACGTTTACACTTGACATAACTTTGTTACTTTCTTTCCTGCAGAGATCCTGGTAGCTGGAATGCCGGTGTCAAATGCGGACTAAGGCTTCCCTGCGACATTCAAAGTTCTCATCTTAGAAGTATAGCACGAATCGGAAGAACGGGCCATGACGTGCCTAATGAAGCGCCACTTCAAACCGTACTGCTGGATCTTGGTAGTTTCTGGGCTTATGCTTTTCCAAAAGCTTCGAGCAACTGACGAACATAACTCAAAAATTGGTCGGAAGATTTGCTACTTATTTTACTCTCTCACCTGTTTTATCATTTTCACGTTGATTCAAGTCCTCTATTTTCATCAGATGGCTCTGATGTTCTTGAGTGACGTCCAAGTTTTCACGAAGTGGCTGTACGTTTTCATTTTCATGGTCGTCAGTTTAAAGGTAGTGCTCAATATCCTCTGCATGGCCATCAATTCACGTTACCTCTTCGATTTCTTCAAGGAATCAGCGAGGTACGAGACCTTGGTAAATTTTGTACCACCGGATCGCTGCAGGCAAACCGCACGCTGCTACGTCATACGACTGCTACAATGCGTAGCATTTGTTGGAAATGTGGCTATTTGCAGCTACCTCGTCTACGACTTCATCGACTACCTCCAGTATAGAGGTACCTTAGGCGTCGTTCTGAAGGTAGCCTGCGTCGCCGGTAACTTCATCTTCTACGTGTACCAAATGGTGGACTTCATTGTTCTGAGACCTTGCCTGGAAGTTCTGCTTCTGTACATTCGGCGACAGCACGAGGTTCTTCGGTGCGTAATCGATGGAGGCGATGGCGTGCTTTTCGTGAATCGAGCGATGAAAGTCGAAGAGATCAGGATGAGCATATCTGCCATAGCGCTGCTTAAGAAGCAGCTTAACTGTATCTGGCGGTGCTGCATCATGGTTTCCGGTGCTGTCGTGCTGCTCCTGTCTTGCGTATGCATATATACAGCGTTCGTCGAGGGTTTTTCAACGCTTCAGCCTCTGCTCGGCATATTTTATTGTATTTTATCTGTCCTGGACATCCTGGATATTGCCGGATTGAGTCAGGAGATGGTGAACGAAGTGAGTAATTTTGGCGATCAAAGAATCTTCTCTCAGACGGTGTCACGCTTATTTTGTGACTTTGTTCCGCGTATAGGAGAAAATAGCAAAACCGACCAGCATTTAAATACTGACGAGGAACAGCATATTTTCGTTGATCAATCTGTTCTGTTAATCCTATAGTTTTACTTTGTACTTCCGTTTAGGTTTTAATATCTGCGTGTGTGTCTGTGCGTCTTTGTACATGTGTGTGTGCGTGTGTGCGGGCGCACGTGATTTTTTGGAAATTGCAGCAGCACCAGGCGAGTTGTCAAGGGAGTTGAGTGAACACCTCACTACGCGAACATTTCTGTACTTGAAAAGAGCAATGAGGTTCAGCTACGTAATTTAATAAATAAGCGAATATGGGAATCCTGTTCACAGAGTGGCCTCTAATGTTCGTTTTTTGAAAACCTGTTCGTAGCTGTTAAATCTGTAACGATCTATTTCATTGTGATGAAATTCTGTATGCATCTTCGGTAACACTTGACTTAGGCCTACCTCCGCGCAGCACAGCAAGCCATGCAACTACGTCATGCTTTTTCAGATGCGAAGCATGCGACAGACTCTACAGGGTGCACAAATGAGCTTTCAGAACGGCGCCTACTTTACTCAGGTGCGAATGTTTGTTTTGACTTATGAGTAAGTCCAAGCGTGCGAGATAATTCGCTTGTACAATTGGTCATTCCTTTTGTGTTACAGATAAGTTATCTAAGAGATACCATAAAGCCCAAGGAGATGGCTATATCTGGAGCTGGCTTTTTCTCGCTAAATCTGCCATTGGTGGTGTCGGTAAGCAACAACCTGTATTTCTTTGTAGGAAGTGGTTTTCGTTACTGGGCGGGGCACCTGTCACAAATGTGAGCCGAGAGTGAACAGATATCTCACGTAAGAAAGTTTAGGGAAAACACGGAGAATGCTGAGCAACACGAGAATAAGGTGAGAGCTGGAGCCAACGTTTCGACAAGTGGACTTGTCTTCTTCAAGGCGATAGAAGACAAGTCCACTTGTTAGAAAGTTTAGTCACTTGTACGAATAATTTCGTCTAACGTCAAAACGACCTCAATAAAACACTTGTTCGAAAGCTCATTTGTGTTTACATAGCCTTCTTACCAGAGCGTGATTTCTATAATAAATTATACATTTGACGCTCGCACGTAGGAGCTGTTTTGTCTTCAATGCGCACATGCTGTCGTAATCAATAAGATGCTACGCCCTTTCTGGAACCTCAGATCTGGAAAATTGTGGTGGCTGCCTTTATATAATATTGATGTTCAGTATCCACGAGCAGTGCTAGCTTCCGTGAGTTAAGGGTAACGTAAATGCTCACAGGTGCCAAAATAATGAGCTGTTTACTGTCAGAGCAATTTCTATGATAACATTAAGCTTGCAATCAGAACGTAACGACCTGTAAAAGTCTCTCAGAGATGCTGTCAGTAATCACATTACAAAACGTTAAAAAATGTTTTTGGCCGCTCTTTTCCCTTGGATATAATTAGGTTGGCTTCAACACATAATTCGCTGTTCTACCCGTGTTTTTTTTTTTCTAGCTTGCAGGTTCTGTGATCACCTACACTGTCATTCTTGTGCAAACCAGCGAAAGTGTAAACACGACCTCAACAACCAAGTAACAACTTCGTATTGTGCGCCATTTTCCTGGCCAAGAAGAAGCCCTCAAATGTCACCTGCAGATCAAATACGTGTGCAAACCGCTGTGCTCCCATCAATATAATTGAAAAGGCAGTGAGTACCATTTTGTGATTATGACGAGACCAAAGAACGTCATCTTCATCTAATGACTTAGTGTTATCGGCGTACTTCGTGACATAGCACGCACCATTCATACACCGCTTTCGAAAATAAAGCATTTTGTTGTTAACCATGTTAACCTTGTGGTTCTTCGTGTAGCTTGTATCACACTAATCAAATTATCTCTTTGCCGAGATGTTCCCACTAACCCAGCTTACCACATTATCTTATACACGCTTTCATGCAACCATATTGCAATATCGGGCCTTAGTGCAGCCCGAAGTCTCTGTGCTCGCACAGGATCTATTTTCGTGCTAATGCTGTAATCCTAAGTCAAGGTGATTGTCCGACCATATAAGACCACACGCCTTTATTACATAATAAGCGGTTGAGGCAAGCTGTGTGTGTGTGTTGCACGTTCAGCGCTCATTATAGGCGCTATTACATGAAACACTGCTTTACGGGAAGCAGCACGCAATGTACCAGTCGAAAGGCCAAGGCCAATGGCAATGGCCCTAAGTGTGAGTAGGCCTAATCGATAAGAAACACAAGTCTACGATTCGCACTCGCTTGCGGAATAACATTCCCCATTGACAAAGAAATGACCAATCATATCCGCTTCACGGCTCGATAACTCCACCGGCGGTAGCAGGAGAATGAGCAAAGGTGACCAGCGAATGTGAATGTTTTTGCACGTGCTATTAGTAGAAGCGTGTGCTTCATCGCAATCAGAAGCACGGAGACAAGGCGACGACTTCTGCCCAGCACAATTTTGTTATGAAAGCAGTTATAGCCTATTTTTTAGCATTTGGTTACTTTTGTGCTTTTATTGCGATAGCAATTATATGGACACTTCAACCGGATTTCTGCCGTCGGCGTCGCCGTCGCCGTGAGGTTCCGTATAGATAAAAGCTTCGCCGCACGCCGTATGCCCCAGCGGAAGCGTGCGGGGACGCGCGCTATCACGGAGAGCGAACACACTCAATCTCCCACGCGCAAGCAAAGAAGCGGAAAGCCAGCGCCGGAGGGAGCAGAGGGGGGGGGGGGGCACTTCTCTGCCAACAACCGCGCTCGTCGCTCATCCGCACAGTCTCTTATCTCTCCCACGCGCAAGCAAGGAAGCGGGAAGCCAGCGCCGGAGGGAGCGGGGGGGGGGGGGGGGGGCGCACTTCTACGCTGCCAACAACCGCGTTCGTCGTTCGTTCGACCGCACCGTCTCTTATCTCCACACGGCTCTGACCTTTATGCGCCGTGCATTCGCAGCTCAGTTTCCGTTGCAGCGATAGACCGCACGTACATACCTTCGCCCGCTGCCGAAGGTACGTTGCGCTGCCAGCGTTTTGACAGTCGTTGTCTGCAGTCATTCAGTGTGATCTATTCATGTTTGTTTGTGCGCGCTCACACCACGCTGCTTTTTTTGTTTGAAGATCGAATAGTCATAGCAAAGAAATCACATTATGCGCTTTTATGTAGGAAATACACGAGCATTGTCAGTTTATCTGTACCTGCAATAGCTTGAAGACGGTTGCTGCAGGATACCAAGCAAAAAATGTTTTAAAGCGAAGCTTTATATGGCCAGGGGAAACGAAAAATCGTCGGTCCGTTGCCTATCTACAGAAAACTATCATCATCAGCATTGGCTCGAGCGTCGTCGTCTTCTTCCGCAGCTGGCTCGCTGACGCCCCTCGGGTTGCGCTCGTGCTCGGCAGGCGCTCGTGCCACTGCTCCCGCGTTCGTCGTCTTCTCCCACAGCTGGCTGCGTTGGTGCTCATCACTACAGAGTAGAATTCCAGCGCTCGCGACGCGTTCTGCGCCGCTCCCGCCCGCCCGCTCCCGCCCGTGCGGGTATATGTTGAAAGCCATCTGCAGCGGGGGCACAGTCCGCCTTCCCTGTGTTTTCGCGGCTAAGCTCGCATTGATGCGAGCGCCGGCACGAAGCTCCATTCGCTCGCTGCTGCTCCTGCTCTGACTCACTGCAGCGTTTTAACAGTCAGTTTCCGCGCTCATCGAGTGAGATGCGTTCATGTTTGCTTGTCCGCGCGTGACACATTGCTTGTTAGTTTAGTTAGTAAGCCTATGTTTACAAGTTTATACGGCTGATAAAACTACTATCCTTACTCTGCACAGCTGTCCACTAACTTGCTATCGCAATTGATGCTTCGCCTTTCGGGCGAAACTGTGCCTTTTTTTAAATTAAAATTCAAGCTGAGTCATTACAAAGCGAAAATTATCATTGCGACATCCGGAGCTTACCGCGCGCACACAGCTATAGTTGGCTTGTATGCAATTATCAGCTGCCATTGGCAATAAAAAGACAATATTGCACTCGTGTTGAGCTATATTGCAGCAACACGGATAATTATTATACAAGGAGCCACTACCACAATTTCTATTTCACGTGAAACAGTCAGGAGGATGAGGAAAATGAGAACAACGTGACCATAGGAGCCAACGTTACGACAATTGGACTTGTCTTTTTGAAGGGGACCCCGTGTTTTCCTCTGTAAAAATCAGGGATACTAAGCACAAATGAGTGTGGCGGCCGTTATCTCCGAGTTAGTTTCCTACCTTGTGGTATTGTATATATATATATATATATATATATATATATATATATATATTGCTCGTAGTGCTGTGCAGCACATTGTTAAATTTTGGACCCGAGAGCCAACAAGCTTGCTCCATGACATAATTCAGATGACCTTGAGCACTTTATTCACTGAAATTTTAAACGCTACATTTTATCTATGACTTACAACGATAAAGTGCGTGCATGATTGGTTGACATTGGTTGAATCAGCCGCTGATTTGAATGAATTGGCAGATTTCAGCACTCGTAGGGCTGAATCACCATTTCGGCGTAATTATGTAGCAGTTCAACTTGCGTTTTTTTGCTACTTCCCTGTATTTTTGGCGATAGCTCAAAGTACACGCACAAAATATACTTTAGTGTGCGACATGTGATAAACCATTTATGTTTGTGAACATGACTTCTGTCATAGAATATGTTGCCGTGGTCTTTTTTTACTTAAAATATTATACCTGAATCTGGTGTTTCATATTTATTTGAACTTAAGGAGGCTGTCTGTTCTCTGCTAGGCATAGCGCCTTTTCTGCTCCTAAGACATCGGCTGGCTTGCTGTTTGAAGTATTTCATTTACTGAAGTAAGATTACTATTAAAGATACTATTATTATTTACAACTTATTGATTATTGTTTCGTTTGTTTCGTTCACGAAATACAGACCACTTATACGCCTTTTGATGAGCCTTTAATTCTGCAATCAGCAGGTTCCTTTATTGAGCGCATCATCGAACTCGTGAAGCTTGTAAATGTGGCGCGCCCTCTTAGAACACATAAAATAAGTTCCGAGTTTCATAAATTCTCGAAGAAGACGAAATACTGCCGAAACACCAAGTGCCCAATTGAGATATTTTGTTCACGCGTACATATATGTTGCTGGGCAGTCGAGAGTCAGCGCTACGTTGAGTTGTCATCAATTCTGCCTCACTGTATGGTGTCGCGTTTATTTATAAAACTGTCATACAACAATATCGTGCGACCTGTTGACACTTTGACTTGTCTGCCGGAGTATGACAGCATACGTTATCACGGAGGCCATCATCTGGAACAACAAAACAGAAAGAAAAAAATATGCTTACTTGAATGCGTTATATGCCTAAAGGTTGCCTTTTTTTCTTTGAACCGAGACCCTCAAACTATCAAACTTCAATCACAATGAATATTTCTCGTCGGCACCAAAATACAACAAATGTTTGCCATTGTTCTCGTAGATGCACGTCAAGAGTAATACGTCGTATATTTTTTTTCCATATGGCTTACCCATTTACTTATCAGAATTATTGTTACGTCTGTGAATTTTTTTTTCATATTGGCTGTGCGTGTTGTCGAAGTGAAGCATTAGGGAATAATGAGCGTAAATAATGATTTATAGCTTTACACAAGAAGCACTTCCAAACTTGCTGTATTTGCCATGGCTAACTTGCTTCGCACGTAATGGATTAGTTTGAGCTATTCAAAAGAGCTAGATTTTTTTCCCAAACCTGCTGATACCTTCGCGTCTGATTTGCTTCACGAATTCAGTTTATCTATTCTGCACTCAGTTCCCGTATTCATCAACATAGTAACAGCTACTTACTGGTTTTGGAACACGCCTGTGACTGAAGAGCAAGTGTTGGATGCCGAGGACATAATGCTGGATGCTTTCCATTAGCCAGAAAAACATTGTTATCCGCATGTGTGGGTGACGTCATGCATTTCTTTCTTGACCTTCATCCCTGAACATTCATTATTGTAAGAACAGACACCATACAGAAGGAGTCTTTACAATTTTTTTCTTCTTCTCCGCGTTGAGTAGCAAGTCAGAAAAATGCTCTCCAAGCTGACGTGACAATCTCTCCAACGTTAAACTCCTCTTTCTCGACATGCTGATCTCCTCAGCAAGCAAAAATTCACGTCGTCAGCGAGACATCGAAGCAATCGGTTGCTTACCGAAACTAGTAGGGACATCTTGAGTCGAAAAAAGTTGCCGCCTTCAAGAGCCATGTCCTCTGGATTAATGGAGTCATAGAGACGTTGAATCTGCGAGACAACCCAAACCACGCTTTTTCGCCAACTGGTTGCTGCCATCATGATCTGGCTGTTTATTCGCGAAACCACCACTGTACGACCTATTTGACGTTGTCAAACTTAGAACGCAAGAATAAAACGTCCGCGAGTAAATTTCGAATGTGTGAACACAACAGTCTTTTTGTTAGACCGTGCCACTGAATTTGTTTCAGCAGATTTTTCGCACAAAAAATACATGCCGGATACAGCGTGCTTCGGCCAGTTAAGGTGGATTACATGAAGATGTGGATATTACCTACACGAACAATCCCAAACTCTAGGCAGCTGATTAAAGAGATTTACTAATAAGGTTTTTAATTATTCGCTTTACAATATCTATTTACGATCCGTATAGATTGTAAACTCTGGTTAGCAGAAGTCTTAAGACAAGCACGAATTTCGAATTTCAAAAATTTATTTTCGCGGTTATATAGTTATGTATTTATTCATTCACGCTTCCTGTAACGCCAACAAGGCATTATTGCGGAAGTAACACGAAACATGGCACAAAATCCAACGGACCGCAAAATAAGACATGCATAAAGCAAAGTAAATAAAAGAAAAATATTGAACGGCAGTTGTACGCGGAAAGGAATGCTCGTGGCATGCCGTCAGAATCAAAATCAGGAATTGGTTGGGCAGGCTGTTCCATGTGGAAATTACATGGGCAAAGAACATGTGTTTAAACACATTGGTGCAGCATTCTGCTTAACGGAACGTCTAGGCATGGTCGCCACGACCTGACACGTAATTCGGAGACATAAGAAGGGTTCTTTTTGTAACCGATCCTTTAAAGTACATTTTGTTCAGAACGATCAAGTATTCGTTCTCTAAAATACTTTCTTCATATATACGTTCGCTTGAGATTTAAATCCTTTATTATGTTCCACAGTATACACTGCTGAAATACAGTATAGAGTATAACGCAATGGCTTTCGCCTTCCCGTATTCTTCTTCGTATTCTTATCTTTGAATGTGTTTACCTGACAGAATGATCATCCGAGCACAATTGCAGCCTTTTCTGGAGAGATAAGCACATCTCAAACGACGAGAAAAGTACTCCATAAATGCACAGTGCCTTGCCAATATTTTCACGCCTTCAACTTGTTCTTATCTTATGCGCATGATTTGTTTACGTTGGCAACGTTACCAGCAATTCCTTATCGGTTGTTCTATCAATTCGGCGGAGAAAGTATGAATGCCATTTCACGTGTGCTGCAGTGCTATTGAATTTAATATAGAAGTGCCGCTTGTCACTGCCTATGGTAACTACCACTACTCAATAAATCTGCACTGTGTTTTTACTTTTCTCGGTAGAACATCTAAGCATCTCACAGATATTTGTCCCTTGGGAGTTACTCACCTGATACAGGAAGGATGCATTTTCAACATTTTGAACTCTCCTGCAAACATTCTTCAACTTTTTAGCCTAAAAACGGGAATAAAATGTACCAAGTACATATGCACATTCAAATTGTTGTGGAATATAAAGATCGTAATGTCATTTCCGGAAATCCTGAGATTTCATGTGCTTCGCTGAAGTAATCGGGCTTCAACTAATAGGAAATCATAGCACTTTAGACAAGAGAGAACCACATAGACAAGACACACAGGGCTGTGCGTCTTGACTTGCATTCGTGCCTTGTCTAGTGTGCTGGGATTTACCGATTATCAAAGCCAATTAGCCCTAATTGTCATCTTAGCTTTCGCACTTTTTTCGTGAGCGGTAGTAATCTCAAAAAGTGTTTACTCATTTTCTGACACAGTGCACGGGTATTTAACGTCGCCTATTTTTCCCGCTGAATAAAACATTCCTGAATTAACAAGCAGCTTGAAGTGCGACGGATCTTAGCTCAAATAATTCTCACTTGTACTGTATCCACAGTTCTACTTTAACATTACACTTTACAGTTTATGCCTTAGAAATTTATATTTTACAGTTTTGAATTTGTGATTTAAAGTACGTGCACAAAAGAGCTGATTGAGCAACGAGAAAGGAAGATAGTGTTTGTGAAGCAAACACCTATACTAGTTTTCATTTCTATTTGCGAAATGCAAAATAATTTCTGTCTGCTCAAGGTGTTCAACAGGAACGGAAATAATTTAAAAACTCGAACCACGTTTTTTCTTCTGTCGAAGTGATTGATTCGATATATGACGGCAATTAGAGACCAAATCTCTTCTCATATCAAATATCACTTGTGATTTCAGACACTTACGTAGTCATCCTGACGATTGAGTCCACTTTGCTCTAAGTGCTCCTGTCACCTAGTGTGTTCTTGTTAGCAGGTGAAGAATTGTCTTTCGCATTGGACGCAAGTCTTGTACATGAGATGACAAAAAATGTTTAGCAGAAAGCTTCTTATTTTTACGTACAGAATACTACAATTAATAAAGAACTCGGCGTACATTTCTGTCACAGCTTGAGGTAAGCACTGTCGGTCTTCTGGCAATACAGTGCGAACAGCCGAGCCGAGCAACTACGTGCCGTAGTTGTGACAAAAGCATATACTGCGCTGTGAAAGGTCGTTGTTCAAGGCATAGGAGCTTTTCGAACGCGCTTTGTTAAAACTTATACACAACAACACAACAAGAATCTAAGTCAGCTTTAGAAAAGGGCATTACTTTTCGTTAATCACTCAAAACATTTTCATTATTAACAATTAAGAATTTTTTAACGCATGTTAATTTTGCCATTGTCTTGTGCGGCGATTCAAGTGGGACGCGACTGCAAATAAAAGCACAGTTCCGCAAGGACACTGCAAACGCTTACCCTGTTTATAAGTGACTGGCTCGCGTGGGCGAGCGTGGCAAAGTCATAGGCAATGTACACGGCGTACAGGACCAAGCCATAGCGTTGTTCGGCAGCATACGCTGAATAACAGGCTTCATGCACGCAGATGCAGGGTATCAGTAGGACGTGCATGCTCGTAACGACGAGCGACCACATCCAGATATCGTTGATTTCCCGCTTCAACTGGAGCACCGCGAAGATGTTAAGTCTAACTTCTTCAACCCGTCTGGTCATGTCAGCGCGGTGGTCGAAACCAACGCAGTGGTCACTCACGAAAACCCTTAAGGCTTTTACTTCTTGGTCGATGTACCGGCCGAGGACTTGAGCGGACGACTTCAAGGCGATGGCGTACATACTGTCGTAGACTAACCAGAAAAGCGTAGTGAGCAAAATTTGGAACCAGTGAAAGGTATCCGACAATGGACCCTCCGGTCCGCTTGATCCTCGAGGCTCTGTCAGTGCCACTGCTACGGAGTAGAGTATGCAGATGCAACATCTTCGCACGTCAGACCAGAAGATGTCCATGGTAGCACAGCACTCGCAAGACATTATGTTGGTTCTCTTTTCGTAGGCAGAGGCCCGCTGGTAGAATGACACGAGCTTGGATGAGCCCGACAACATGCACAGGAAGTTCACGGCAATCCTGGGTACAAAAGATGCAGTTTTCAGCACTGAATTATGGAATAATTGGAATAAAAACGCATTTCGTGCTGCTCGCGTTTGCACGATTAAGTGAACCGAAGCAAATTTATAGAACAAAGCAAGTCATTGTTGATAGTTTTCGTTAATCATTTGTTGTGGATGCGGGTACCTGCCGACTCCCCTGATTTCTCCGGGAGACTCTCGAATTCCGACCAGTACTCCCAATTGTACCGACACGGTTTTAAATGTCCCGTAAAACCTCACAGCGCAAAAAATTCACAAAACTCTTAACGCAGCGCAGCCCTATCGTAATTGTCATTATACGCTAGACAGCTAGCCGAAGCCCAATTTAAATCCAAACCATTTGTGTGTTTGCAGTGTAGGCGTAAGTTCACTTCAGATCCAGATATGCACTGTGGCTTGAGGAATGCGCGTGGGGTATGCGTGACATAATGGCCGGTTCTCTTAGATCAGATTCACCCTTATAGAGCACTGTTATGTAGAGAAACATATTAGAAGTTAAAGAAAATCCTTTCTCGTGGCACTTGGTACGTCTTCCTACAAGTGCACAAGCACCATCTCCGCTCAGAGTACGAGCGTCCAGATGTCTAATAATTGTAGCCCTTCAGAGCTGTTTCAGACGTAGTTGTGACGATTTGAGCCCTTCTTTTGACCACTTTGTGCGCCTCATATATGAGAGCGTAACAGGACCTAGTACGCGTTCTGCATTAATAATGCCCGCGTCGTACAAGCGTCGAGACGTCGAATAACGTGTACTGGTGGCCATTCAGAGCTCTTTGTGACATTACTTTGCCGCAGTAAAAAAACTAAAATAGCTTTCTTTGGTAAACAACATTGCATTTAGCCGCGTAGCAAGCCTTTAATGACATTTTGATGACACTTTAAGAGGATGCGTGAGATGAAGCAAAAAAAAAATCCTAGCTCTCCTACAATCGACAGTAGATGTAAGCATGAAATGGCTACCGGCAAAGCAGATTGGTTGGAGAAGATACTAGCCACAATGTTAAATGAGTATAATGCATGTTCGCAAAGGCAGACCACACTACACCACACAACCATCCGCGGCCCGCCGGACGCAGCCACGGCGGCCGCATCCCGGCCGCGGCAGCCGCATTTCGATGGAGGCGAAATGCAAAAACGGCCGTGTGCTTGATTTGTAGTGCACGTTAAAGAACCCCAGGTGGTCAAAATTAATCCGGAGCCCTCCACTACGGCGTGCCTCATAATCAGAACTTGTTTTGGCACCTAAAACCCCAGGAAGGAGAAGAAGAAGACAATCAATATTTCTTGTGACTTGTTTGGGCAGTAAGTAGCGTACGTTATGGTCTCTGGCCCCCAACCCTGTACAATGAGTTGGGGGCCAGAGAGACCACATTTTCTTAACTGTTGACTGGTTGCCCGGATGATCTCGTTTTGTTTTCGAAACGATGACCGGATCTTCTCGTTTGAGCGCCCGGATAACGACTCTGGCTTTTGGCTCAAGGTCACTTGGAGGTTGCCGACAACGGGAGCTAAGAGCATTTCATGTTTTATACTGCGAAGATTAGCGAAAAATAGCGAGTTACTCCAGCTCATGACTGTGTTTCTTAAGTTTCTTCCCTTAACGGCCTTAGAGCATGGGTTTACGGTCCCTACGATAATTCACAGCTCTCCTACATCGTGGAGTCAGGTGTGGAGCGAATATTTTTGTAGCTATGGCTACATTACGCCAGGTTTTTGCCTCTTCGCCGTCGCTGCACCTTGAGCCGTGGCCGCATTGTGGCGTCACACCACGGCCCTCGATTCTCAAGCCACTCGGCTCGTCGCGGTCGCCGCGCGGCCACCGCTCCTGCCGTTGGGCACTCGCCGCGCCCTCTGTGTGACGTCTCACCACGGGCCCCGATTCTCCGGCAACTCGCCTCGTCGCGGTCGCCGTGCGGCCACCGCTTCTGCCGTTGGTTTTACCCGTTGGTTGACCACAACAACTTTCCTTTCTTATTCTAGTGGGAAACCACTAAGTTTAATAACATGTGTAACTACAAGCGAAGCCTAAGCGTAGCCGGGGGTATGTAGCTATCGCTACTCGACTAGGTTTAACCAGAGTTAAGCCACGGCCAATTTTTTTCTTCTTGGAAGCGGGAACCTGAGATTGTTGAATTAAAGAATTCACCGACGATTGCGATACTTCCTAATGCGAAATATTGGCGCAGCTCTATACGTGTTTTCATTGCGGGATATATTGGCCTCCGCGGACAATCTGTCGCTGCAATCTGCATGTTGCAAACGGAGCGAAGTGTGGCGCGACTGCCTCGCTGATCGGGAGATCGCGAGAAGAAGCGCGTGGGTGGCGCGTGGGCGCTGTTCACAGCAGCTGCCGCAGACAGACCTGCCAGACGACGCGCGCTACTCTGGCGCCATCTCGTAGCCATCGTCGCCGCACTACGCTTTTCTTCTCACGCTTTGGCCATACCCTCCTCCTCCGCTTTCCGCTTCATGGCTTCGCTGCAAACCCTCCGCTTTCCTCCTCCCGTCTTTGATCCCCCGCTGCGCTCCGCATTCGCTGTTTAATCCTTCGCGGTGCTTGCTCGCTCGGTTACGCCGACGCTCACCTAAATAAACTCTAAAAATAAACAAACAAGGAGACAGCTGTACACACGCCTTGATGCCAACATTGAAATAAAGTTTTCTACACCGCCATCACCGCATTTTGCCACAAAAACTACAAATAATGAAGACGACCGGGGCTGTTTTGGTTTTCTGTGCTGAGCTGGATGGGATATATGCTGAGGAGGCCAGGTGGTGCTTCGAACGATACGCATGTGGTGAGTACTGACCGAGCACGAATCAAAAGAAAGTGTCTGTGTTCGTTGCGGGGCCCCAACGTATATTTAGCGCAAAGCAAAACCAAAATCAGAAATTTATGTTAGTTCTTACAAAGGAGGACATGGACTCACAGTTTGCTAAATGCACAATCACACGTACTTTTGCTTAAACGGCAAAGCAGACGCTTAAGGCCTTCTGAAGTCTAAAAAATCAAATAAGTAACTGCTACACTTCTGTATCTCGCATACACACTATCGCAAAAGCAGATGTAAAGGCAAAAGCCGACAGGCTTTTGTTTTTTTTTCGCGATAACTTTTATTTACCTGAGGAACAGCATGGTATGAAGAGTGATGCGAATCCCGCTCTCGAGGTGCTCTCCATGTCCCGACCATTCGGTAATCCAAGCAGCGAGCGATTCGTACATCAGAAATGCCAACAAAGAGACGCATCCGCAGCTGTAGAAGGTGTACAGGCTTTTCCAATGCACCATCCGTGCTTGGTGGTGTACGCCCCTGAAGATGTCCCGAATGAAGAAACAACCGCAGAGCTGACACAGTCGGGCATGTAACCTGAAGCTACGCGCCATTAGCGAAGAGCAGCTGGGTGGCTTGTGCTTAGATATAAGCATGCTATGATTAGGAGGGATCAAGGCTTTGATGGAATTGAAACTATCTCTACGCATGATTAGACCTTTTGTGCGTGTGTCATGTTGGTGATGGCGTCAGTGACAACATACTTTTGTTAGATTATATTACCGTTGTGTGATATACGACGGTGGTTGAGGCCTCCTGGTGAGCCGGTGAAATTTAGGACACCGAAGTTATTTGATGAAATGTACAACAGATTCGTGGGATTGGAGACACTTAGATGATATGAGGCTCCGAAAAAATCAAGGGGCACGTCGGAGTTGTTGGAGGGTTCGCTATATGCAAGACAAGACACTACGTGGTTGGATTCGAGGCGCCTCTGTCAGACCGGGGTGCCGTGGAGAAGAGCAAGGTACGTTGACAAGATACGGAACTCTTGTGTCAAGCGCGCGACACCTTGGAATGCTGGGCGCGTAATAACACAGATGACGCTTCGTAGAATGCATGAGATTTGGAAGGCAAGCCCAAGTAAAACATTTGTGGTCGAGTAACTTTTCGTTGCTGCGGACGCCTTGACTGGTATAAGCTCATCAGGAATCCGGTACTCTTTTGAATTGTGAAACAGCTCAGCCGTACCTCAAACACCACGGCTGTTTTAATGCTTCCACGCGGGACACTTCGCTCAAAATAACGAGTGCTAAGAAGGGATGCCTATTCCTCGGATTGTCCCGAACTGTTTTTATGTCTTGTGCGTTACTCTGTTGAAAAACCTCATGTTTTCCAATCGCCGACCAGAACGTTGTCGATGAGAACAAAATGTAGCCTCCAGCTGTTATCAGTATTATTGACGTGCATGCATATTCTAAACTCAGGGTGGAAGGGTAACAAATGTCCGAAGGAAACACCTCGCTGTGCTTAGCACGGCATCCTCAAACAGCGAAATTTAATATCCGCTCGCAGAATGTGGTATCGCTGTTCAAAATGGGCGTTAGAAAAAAAAACACTTTGCGCTTGTTCGATAGCCAGATTAAAAAAAAAATGCCTGCTCGGGTAAGCGTGATAGCGGGAATGCTATTCTTTTTCCATAAAAAATTTTGAAAAAAGAAATACCCACGCACGAGATTGCATTCGTCTGGGCTATATGTTGCATGCGATTATAGAATTACATTGACGCCAATGGCATTCCAACTACTGAAATAAAAAGAGCACCTAGCCAATAAGAAAACAAGGACGTGGTTGCTGGAAAAACAAATCGGCCTGCTTTTTGTTGGTGGGTTTTTTTTTTGCTACGATTGTTGTTGCTGTTGTTGTTGTCGTTTTACAGGAGGGGATAATGCAATGCCATGCTGAACACACTATTTTATGAACGGGTGGAAACTGCTTGCTCAACCCAACGGCGTCAGTTGCCAAAGTGAAGAGTTTTTCTCTGTATGTTGGCACCATTAAATCGGTCGGAAGTGTTTTTTTATATTTATTTTTTTTTGCAACACCGTAACCATCACAGACAGCCGTAAACCTAGCATCTCTAAGTGTCGCCAGAAGATCATGAAATGTCTAATTTTCGCGTCACAATTGCCTTTGTTCGTTGTTTCAGAGAGCATCATAACGTATGGATAAGTTCCACGTATAGCATAGTGTAACACAGAAATGATTTGTCTCATTGTTGAGACGTGATTCGCAGTCACTCTCATCGTTTAACAAGCGACAATACCTAAGTTCCGTGCGCCAAAGTACGCTACTGAGGTGAGGTGCAGCTCACATCAGGGGCCGAATTCACAAAGCTTGTCGTTGGTAAACGCTCTTCCGCCACTGGCCAGTCGCCTTCGCTAATGATATGTCCAACACCACGATTGGCTGACACCTGCTCCTACGATCAGTTTCAGCGTAAGAACGTTTTTGTGAATTTGGCCCCTGTTTCGAAACGGCAGCTAAGAAACTCGTATGCATGCGAGCTATTCAGCGGAACGGAAATTAGCTTCTTTTTTGCCTTCTCACTCCCGCAGTCATCAGCACAATCTCGGCCTCCTAAGTGGCTTAGGACACGTCAACTAGATGTAAGGCGACCGGAAACCTTGTGTACCGTATTGATCCTCATTCTGGGCAAACTGGACGCGGCGGAAATGAGCGTCTCCGAAACCAAGCACCAACATTGCATCCAGTACAAGCAAAATGTCGCTCGCATTTCCTCAGGATAGCGTGTTCAGTCAATCGCTTCAGTAGGCTTAGTGTATTGCCATAATTATTGACCCCAAGCTGGCTCTTGGACGCGAGCAGGGCAAAATAGTCTCAAATCTTTAGCAAACTGATAGCTGAGGTCGTTCAGACCTTTCACCTTTAATAAGTCATAAACTTGAGCCATTTTGTGTAGCACCGCATATGTGCACCTATACACACACACATAGGATAGCATATGTGCGTGTCTTAATTGCGCTTAGTCTAAGCGCTGGTCGTATGAATTACTGAACTAAGTATTTTCCCTGCGTGCTGCTTTTAGTTTGTGCTGTCGTTTCATAATTCACTGATCCCTTACACACTGTAAGAAGAACCAGTTCGCCGGACAAACACCTGCATTACACCGTTCATCCGAACAATACGAAAGTATGTATGTTAAATACCCTGAAACTGGGTTTCGCATGCTCCTCTGTCCTTTCCGCCACGCCATCATTCTATCATTATTCGTGTTGACGTTGTAAGGCAACCTCTTTATCATCAGCTTCCTCAGCTCAACTCGTACCCCGGCGACATAGTGCAGATGAAAGTCGGACGCGCTAATGGCTTAGCTATCACACAACTTTCGATAACGGAAATTTGTGCGGTGTTTTGTCGCCAAGCAGACTCTGAAATGGGAAGTGTCTGTAAGCATGTATTTCAGGGGCCACAGCAGGCAATACCGTTGCGGACGAAGACCATGTTTTCGGCCTCTCAAAGAAAAAGTTGTACTTGACCATTTTGTTTATTATTTCTGTTTTTATTCTTTCTTAATATTCTTCACTTTTTATTCAGCGTCGTCATAGTTTTTTAAATTCTCATTAGAAACATATTTCACGCCTATATCCCAATTTGAAGCGTTATCTTTGTTCTAATACTATTCACAAAAACTCTTTTAAAACTGTCGGCTTCCACCAATTCTCACTAGCGGGTGTCATAAAAGTCTACTGGTGTCGCTGTAAGTTCAGAGCCATAGGCTTGTTGTTGTTATTGTTGTTGTTGCCTTCAACCTTGTTGTTGCACCTACTCATGAGGGGCGACTGGTCATGGTTCGCAATTGAAACACAATATTAAGTTCTCGCTTCCCGTTAGCCTATTGGTCAGTACTATCTGTATTTAAACAATAATGATTATCAATTCTTTCATTTTATTCTTTTTTTTCAACAGTAGGCTGTGTTCCAATACAAGCCGTTCTTCTTTACTTTCTCTTGTTTTCTCATCTTTTCAGCCCTTATCCAATCCCCCTGTACAGAGTAGCCGACCGGACACTTCATTTGGTTAACCTTTCTGCCTTGCACCTCTTCTTTTCTCTCTATCACTCTCGACGTAGACGGCTAAAGGGGCAGCTAAGTGGACAGTTCTCATCTTAAGTCTTTTTTTCAACTCTGATGAAGCCGGCAAAAAAGACACCTTCGCGAATCCAGTATGAAAATCAACAACGATGGCGGCAACTTTGCTGCCCAAACATATTGGCGGCTGAACAGAAGGCATGGAAACTCGACGGAAAGGTCGTCTAACTCGCATAATAACATAGTCACGTTTCCTTAAGCGCGTTCTGCAAGCTACTTTGTGTTTTTTATTGTTACGCACAGAGAAACTGGAAATACAGCTACGTGGTTTTCCTAGTTTTTCTCATGTCGAAGTGAGGTGGCGTCACGCCGCAGACAAGTCTTCTAGAAGGCTCCAGATTTGTTCCGTTAGTTCGGCTCGAATCTGTCTTCTTAGCTGCCAACGCAGACTATCTCCAATGCTGGCCAGAAGTGAAACACACCCGAAGGAGTCGTTGAAACATATTGATTTTTCTTCTTCCTTTTATTCGTCTTATTGCTTAGGTACCAAGTGCGGTAGTCGTAGCAATTGCGGTAGTCGTAGCTGTGGTCTCAGGTCCGCAAGTGGTTGTAGCCTCAAGATCTGGACTCGTCTGCACCAGGATCACCGTGTACGTTATGATTGAGCCGGCCATCTGCGCAGGAAACGGTTTAGTGTAATACAGCACCAGAATCTCGGGCACAAGCAAAAAAATCGCTCGTGTATTTGCATTGTCGGTGTCAATGAGTTGTACCTTCTTTAGTCAAAGTGCGATAGCGTGGTTCGGATTATTGGCAATGTTTAACAAATACTGACAATTCTCTGTACTTCGACCAGCTCATCTTTACCTGGACTCAGTACATTACGGGCTGTTCCGTACGCAGGTCGACGCAACTTAATAAATTAAAAACATTAAATACTGGGGTTTTAAGTATTAAGATAGTGATTTGACTATCAGGCACACCGTAGTGAGGGACTCCGGCTAAATTTTGTACAACTGGGGTTCTTTAACGTCCACTCAATTCACGGTTCACAGGCGTTTTCTCATTTCACTCCCATCGAAATGCTGCCGCCGCCGCCGGGTTTCGATCCTGTGGCCTCGGGACTTTGTAGCACAACACCATAACCACTATTTCATACATGCGAAATTGGCCGCTATCCGAGGAGCGCGTTAGTGAATCCGGGCTAGTGTGCTCTGGTCTATATCATTAAATGACTCTTCATGTACACGTGAGCAACAATAAACTAGCCAGGGAAGCCCTAAGCAGGCGCCAGCATTTCGACAAAGGCACTTCTCTTTGTCCTCACTAAGGGCCTTGTTTGCTGACCTCATTCCGGTCCTATTTTTGAGGAAGACAAGCTATAACTTGCAGTTTCCATCTTTCTCTGGCACATTCATAGTTTTATTGTGAAGAGCTTTGGGTACGTGCGTAACATAGATAAGTACACGCGTGCTTGGTAAACCGTGAACGTTTGTGGCATCACATGTATAGTAGATATCGCCGGCCACCCTTGCCCAATGCATCAGTTTATAATCGCTGGTCGGTATGCCGATGTCCTACATCTCAATTTTCAGCCTGTTCCTCTAACTATAACGCAACTATGATCATGCAATAAAAGAAGATTGTAATTGTCTCTTGTCCTGATGCTTGAAAGGCGCAGTGGGTCACACAAGCACAAATAAAGAACCTCGGTTAAGACCACATTATTAGAAGAATAATGTCATTATATTTTTTCTCATCTTGTAAAATAAGTGTGTGCCCTTGCATGCATCGTCTCGCATTCTTTGATGAACAGCTCCAAAATGAATGCCTAGGGCCAATATTCAAGGCACTGTGTTGCGTTTTCGTAATAAAATTGCCATAACAACGAGGCCTAGTAATGCCCCTATCCTGACACCAGTAATTGTTACCAATAAAAACCCACGCGTGGTGGTTTGGACTGTCTACACAACACAATAACGCATGCAATAGGTGCATTCAAATTTAAAAACGTACAAATGCACTTTTGTGCCTTGACTAATAGAAGGCCCCACATTAATGCAACGTCTTACGAAGCATGTGATGAGGACCCAGCAAAGCTAGTAGCATTCCAATAAGCGCCTCTTTGGTTCATATCAATAAATACAGGCCTCATAAACTTCCTTTTTTAAGGAAAGCTTAGCAAACGGCATGGTTTTCTGTGAACGATAGGCGACTACAGAACTTAAAGGACGACTGAATAGATACTAGTTGAAAGTGCACGCGGCATTTGCGTCCGCAAGCTGATTCACATTTTATCCATGAGTTTGAAAAATGCAGTAAATGGCTTGTACGACAGGGTCTACCCGCCTGCGCTGATAACCGATAGTTTGCGAGCACTTACGGAAACAAGGAGAGCCAGGTTGATCTTGAAGAAGTCGCTTCCATTCAGGCTAATGTCGTCTGGGTTTATACTGTTGTGCAAATACTGCACCTGCGCAGACATTTGTTTCTTGCTGATAGTGGTGACAGACGCAAATCATGCAACATGATACACATAATATAATGTCAAATTGAAAATATATCACCAGGAAAAAAAGGAATAAAAATCCGCATCTACACTGCAGCATACATGAGTGTGTATCAGTGCATGGTGCAATTCATTTATACGCGCTTGCTTGTGGGGTTTCGAGCACATTAAAGATCCTTTTGGACAACAAACACTTGCTTTATTTTACGCTATAAGGCACCTACTTTTATTTACAGCGGAGCTCGTTGTGGCTAGGGTTGCGTGTATTTTTCAACTGCGTACGCAAAAACTCAGGTGCCGAATTTGATGTAAAATGGCTTCGTTCTAAGAAAAACCTTTTATGTGTTTCATCTCTCGGATATGCATTTTGAGCAAATTAGTTATCAACAGACCCCATTTTCAAGATTAGTAGATTCTCTGATAGACAATAAACGTTTCTCAAAATGTACGGCTCAGCGGACCCCGTCGGCCATGTCTACGTTCACACCGCCCTCTCTTTTCGTCGTTTTAAATTCGTGCGTGCCTAGTTTCCTTCCGCTCTCCCGTGGTGGCGGCAGTGTCGTGCGTTGTCGGTAAGGCAACCTGCCGTTCTCCATTTTGAATTTCACTCTCTTCTCTCGTCGTAATGGGGAGGCCGTGTGTCACTAGTGCACGCTCCCGAGGAGCAATCGGCAGCGGCGGGCGGCAAACACCGGTGAAGATCGTTTCCGAGAGGCCAGCCGCAAGCGGCTCGCCTTGCACGATGACACAGGTCATGTGCTCTGTCGTGTGCCAAACAGCTTCACTTGTCGTCCACCTTCACAGAGTGGAATGGCACGGGATTCTTTTCTCCTTTCTTTTTCTTTTATTCATTTTCCAGTTCATGTGTAACTGTAGGGTGACAGTATGGAATTATGATCATTAAACTGCTATTGACTAGGTCAAGTAAGGATCGTTCTCTAAAACGAGAAGCCCAAAGTACATATACTGAGAATAGGAAGCGGTTAGGATATGCGCTACAGCTTTATATGTTCTCAACCCACGCGATTCTAGTATTGCTGCTGCTTAGTGTGTCAAACAGCTCTTTTCAATGATAAACTTAACTGAAATTTCAGCGCACATGCTGGCCATTTCATCAGTCCGGGTGTAGCTCTGGGCTTACCATGTTGCAGTATGAATAGGCACCAGCTTCACCACTTGTCATTTTTACTGCAATATGAGATAGGGCAGAAGTCTCCGAGCCCTGTGCTGTATGTGTTCTTTTGGGTTGCATTTCGTGCGAATATTTATCAAACCGCGAAAGTGCTTGTAGCTCTATCATCAGTGTAAGCTGAAATTAAAACGAAGCTTAAAATCGAAGCTAACTCTGCCCTCCCTACTTAAATCAACTTGAAACGAAGAAATGCTCTCGTTAGTCAACCGTTCAGACTATTCTAATAAAATTCGTTGAACTTGAGAGAGAAATCGCGATTCCTTCGAATGTAGAAAAAATAATTTGATATATGGCCACAATTATTTCAAAATAATTGATGAAAATCTGAAAGCTTGAAAAGAATTGAAGCTCCAAGTTCATTCCGTAACTCTGCCCCAAAACTCTGCCCGTAACTCTGCCCGTAATCCATAACTCTGGCCCAAATGAGCCTTTCATGACTCATTGTCAAGGTCATCTGCTGTTAGCAGAAACTGTCACAGCTTTCCGGCCTCCTGATTCGTCTCCTCTGTGTCGTGACGTCACTGTCGCTAGGCGCAGGTGTGCGCCTCCTGATTGGCTCGCGTGCGTGACGTCACTGTGGTCAAGTCGGGTGCTACGGCGCCGCGCGGGTCTGCCATTTCTTCGTCATTGCTACAGTTGCTATAGCAACGGCGCCTGCTTGCCTATCCGTTTTGTCGTCTGCTCCACTCATGCCCTGATGCCTGTAGTGCGCATAGCTGGCACAGCACCACCATGGAAGACGCGTCTCCACCTGATCCACAAACCGCGCTGCAACAGTTCCAGGCGGCCACAAACTAATTTAACAGACACTTTAACAGGCACTGGTGTCAGGCTTCCGCCGTTTCACACTTTAGTCTCGACAAAGTGTCTTCTGATCTTTGTAGTTCTTGGAACAGCATCGTTTAGAGAATCTGAAGCGGCGAAATGCTATACACAAGTTCACAGTTTGTGCGAAGTTGTTACAATCATTACGAGAGTTTTGCAAAAGTCTGAGTCAGAAGTAAGTGGTATGTGTGAGAGCGGTGAATACTACATCAATTTTTGCCACTTTAGATGATTCAATATGTGCAATTCAATAATTATGATATCGTTTTTTTTTATTTCTGAGTTATAGAATTGTCCTCTTTGTGCTTCTGTTTTGTTGAATTTTGAAATTTTCAACAATCTTTCTGAAAACTATGTGACAAGTTCTCCCTATATGTAATGTATTCTCCCTATAATTGACCAATTTTAACTTTATTTTTTAGATGCAACAAACGCCATCAAATTTGGTTCAGTGAAAGCTGAGAGAAAAGAGATATATCTTTCCAGATATTGAGACAGAAGCTTCCGAGCATTTTCATCTAAACAAGCAATGCTGCGGATAAGAATGCTCTGATTTTGTAACCGTCATACTTGTGAGCCGTCGGACTTGGTGCACCTTAAAATGCATGATCCTCTTATAGCCTTTTTATTAACAGAGTATACATAATATGCACAAAACCTGATATAACGTATTGGATTAGTTTGTTCACACTTGCCAGCTTAACACGCTCACACCTTAGACAGGGCAGGGAAGTAGACACAAGACAAGTGCTAACTCGTTTAAGAGTGGCACATGCATTGCAAGATGACTACAATGATCCGGGGCTCTTATGCATGATTCTATCTGTGCACCTTGCTTCCTTGATGCCGCTCCGATGGTGCACGTTCCAAAAAAAAACTTCATACGAGTTAGCGCTTGTCTTGTGTCTACTTGTATGTTGTGTCTAAGGTTCACGCATGTTAAACCTGCAAGTATGGATAACCCTACGGTAGGATGTGTGTGACTTTTGTTGTTCTTGTTCTTGTTTGAAGCCAAATTAACCCTGCTAATTAGCTGCTACCGCATTCAGTAAGCAAAGACAACGATAACCTGTTAGTTGGGAAACAAAATGGATATCTTTTGTATCTCGAATATGTAGTTCGAAATTTTCGTGATAAATATTGTGCAACTTGAGGACTAACGACAAAAAAGTCGCAAAAATGTCTGTCTAAACTTGTCATTAAGCGGTATTTTTCCTTCACCAACCCGTTTTACGGGTGAGTAACTATCCAGCTAAAGACAGACCCAACTCCGCGGATGAGATTCCCATCAAATAAATGTCGCAAATTAGGCGCCACCACTGTCGGATCGATATTCCCAAGAGTGCGGAAGCAAACACTGCTACTCTGTCCGTGACGTTGTCTTTTCTTTTCGTAATCTGAGGGTTCAAGAAATCAGTCACACATCACCTATGTGCCTAAATTGATTTCCTACTGACTGGTTAGATGCGTTATTATAAAACGCAAGCAAAACGAAAGTGCAATATTCTTAATCCTTCATGCCGAAATAAATAGGTTTGTGTAAATATGCGGTGATATCGAAATAAACATCTGTAATCTATAAAGTTTTATTTGACAACCATATATTTAAGATAGTTCACATCACCTAAATCAGCTTTCAGACTTTAAGTAAGTTTGACGTATCCAGGAAAAGCTGCTCACCTGCTGACTGTAGGCAATTGTGCGCTCCATAGTCAGAGTTCTTCGGCACAAATTCTTGATCTCTTGGAACTGTGCAAAATTATTGGGAATAGTAAATATTCCTACTGAATGTTTTACGCTTCTAGAATCAGTACAGCACATGTCTTGTCCCACTGTTTAGTATCGTAACAGATGTAAATTAATAGCGCATTGCTTTATTTTCTCGTTTCCAAAATTCAATCCTAAGGGCTTACTTAGAATATTATTTCCAGAGATGAAGTTAGGTTAATGTGAAACTGCATAAAAGTAATTTGTTGTTCTTGCCAACAGCTCTGATAAAAATTTGGAATAATTTAGTTGACACCTTTGTGCCGTCACAGCCAAAAAAAGGCAGCCGTGAAACGCGTTTGCAATACAGTGACATGAGTGAAAATCTAGGATGTAGCCTCAGCGTGGCAGACAACCAGCATCATCTGACGAAAAAGAAACTATACTATAGGAATACTTTACTATCACAAATGTTGTTACTCTAGCAAATATGTGAGGTCCACATACAAGGAGTTACTGCTTTTGGTATTTAAGAGTGGTGTTTATGGAAAATACGTTTTTCACTTTCATAACGTACAAGTAATAAACGGACTTGAAATAAGTTATCTCCCTGTGCTTTTTTGGGATGACCAGGCACAACACCAAAAAGTAGCTTCTTAAATTTTTTTTTCGTCCTTGGCAACCTACATAACGCCATTGCTAATGATAGGGGGTCCCTGATGGTTGTAGTGGCTGTCGTACTGAAGATAATAATGACGATGATGATTATAATGAACATTATGCTGATTATGGTGATCAAACTCTTTAAATATGTCTTGCAACATGTTTAATTCAAATACTGGGAATGTAGTCCACATAGGATGTAACGGCGGCGTAGCGCGTACTCACAGCGTTAGACAAGGACTGGCTCACTTGAGCCAGCCTGAGGAACTCGTACGAATTGAAAGCCGCGTAGCCCATGGCGATCCACAGCTCAGTCCTCTGCAAGCCCTCTGTGATTATGGTGTAAAGCGAGATGCACGTCACCAGCAAAAGTCCGACGCTGGACACCACCACCGATTTTTGCCAGATGCCATTGATGCAGTTCTTGAGTTCCAGTACCGTGCAAAGGTGCAGTCTCATCGCCTGCACCTCTTTTGCCGCCTCCACCTCGCAGGGCAATGCTTTGTCACCCACGTAGTCCTCCATGTTTTCCTTAAGGTGGCTCATGTACCGCACCAGGACTCCGGCCGAGTGTCTGAGGGTGATGAAGTTGACGCTGTCGTAGGTGAAGAACAGGATAGCGGCGAACACGCTACAAACCCTGTCCACGATCTCGCGGATCGTCCACTGCTCTCCGTCGTCGTCCACCTTCTGCTCCTGGTGAAACAGCGCCACTGTGTAGCTGACGAAGTAGACCGTGAGCGTCAGAACACCGGCGACGTCGTGCCAGAAAAAGTGCCTCTGGGCGCAGCACTTGCAGGAAGGGATGTCGACTTCTCTCTCGAAGTTGCCGGCCATGGCGAAGAAGTCGAGCATCTTGCGACAGCCCAGCAGCATGGTGAGGAAGTTGCTGCTGGCCTTGACGATGACCACCACGTGCAGTAAGACGAGCAGTGATTTGGTGAAGAATCTGTGCGTGTCACTAAGTTCTATCGCGTTGCGCGTCACGACGTCGATCTCGAACCATACGTAGAAGACAAAGCACGCCGCAGCATACAGCGTGTACCAGTGGAGCCAGACAATTCTCGGTGACCTGCAGTGAGAGGTACGGCGTTCAAGAGAAAAAAAATTGGAAGGCGCTTAAGCTTCGCCTTTAAGAGTAGAACACGATAGCGTTATGGGGGCCCGTTCGCATCGTATCGTTCGCATACGGCAAGTAGGCTTCATTCACTGGAACTAGAACGGGGGAAGCCAGCTTACAAAGACCAAGCTTACACCGATCTGCTTAAAGTTGGCTTCACTTTAAAACTGAAATGCATTGCCGGAAAGATGTTTTTTAGGGGCAATATAAGTGTTATATTAAAACGTGAAGGCCCTAGCACCTTTTTTATTATTTTATTAATGGTTTTGCTATTGCCCCGACGCGCGCAGGTCTGGTAGAAATGTTCGAGTTTCCTCATAGCATAATTAGGTTTTCTCGTACATTCAAATTACAATCCGACGGCGAATCTGACGCCGAATGGTAAAGTCGTAGTTTACCATTTGTCTGACGGATTTCACTGTGAGAAATTCAATTTTTGTTCACCAAAACCTTGCACCACGTGGAGGGCCTGCGCGGTTGCTTTGGTTGGATGATGTTCTCCGCCACCCGCGATCACACGTCGGTTGCGGACGCCGGATTTTCTGCGACACGGGGCCCTAAACGCTATGGCGTTAAAAACTATGGGAGCCTTGGAATTTAAGAAAGCTTTTTGAAGCTCCCTACACCTTGCTGTTTTCTAAAGAATGCTTAAATCTAATGGCCAGATCCAATCAATCAGCCCATTTTCAAAACTTCCCACTGGCTCCGTGTTTTATTACTAGAAAGAGCTGTGCACGAACACTGTGTCTGCGGACGTTCGCGTCACCCCTGGACAACAAAATTTAATATAAGCTCTTCCCTGCCGAAAACGATGTAGGCAAACAAGTGAGTAACTGTTTTTAAACGATTATTTTTCACTAAATCACGAGCTGAAAGGAAAAAAATTGTTAACATAAAAAAGCATCTTGAAATCATATAGCTCACTGTGTTCACAAATGTCGGCATAAGTTACTAAAAACATCTCGTGAGCTGTTGGCAGCTATTATTTTTTTTTCTATCGGACACCTCAGCTGACATAGGACACGCTCCTTTTTAAGCATGGTAAATCATGATGCAAGATGATAAACGCACCTAATTTGAATGCCTGTAAACTTTTAACTAAGGAGTACTTAACTTTATAAAAGATGTCCATACAGTGGGCACTGATTGCGAACAAGCTCACTGCCATCTTGTATTTTTTTATGGCCGCCTCAGCCGAAATAAGGTGTCCTCCTTTGGAAGCAGAGTAAACCATGGCCCAGGCTGAGATAGGCGCATGATTTTATTGCCTTGCAACTTTTCGCGCAGGAGTACTTGGCTTTTGAAAAAGTGTCCACAGGTGTGCGCACTGGTAGCCTAGTGGATATAATGCCACATAGCATACACAACAACAAACTATGGCGTCAGAACTCATGGTAAGCAAAATCAAGCGGAAAGTACTTTCAATCATCATTTCTTCTGTGAGATAAACGATTTCGAGCACTTTTTTTACGACTGGTGAGTAGCGATGAGTTTCATGTTCGCGCTGACCAATGGTGCTTAAGCCTATTGACGCCCCTTATACAGGTAACACCGAATTCCTAGGGTTTGCGTCACAGTTCACAAACTGGAGTGATTGAAAAAAAAACTCTAGGTTTACGCCGTATCACGCAGTTCGATGGGCTTAACGCTAAGAGACAGAAATAATACAACATGGCCGAATTAGCAATAAAACGTGATATTTAGTTGAGGTTAGGGCGTTGCACCGCGGCAAGTCATTCAATGAATGCAACAAAAGAATATCTCGGCCATACCTTGGGGGCTTCGCGAGAAGGTCCTTGATGAAGAGGCAGCCGCAGATGCGACATGCCCGGGCTTGAAGAGCGAAGCTTCGCAGCATGTTGCTGTACGGAGATCGCTTGTGTTTTTCTGCTTTGTAAAAGCCCTGCATGTCGCCTTGGACAGGTACAACGTCCACGGTATAAGCGCGTTTCGCTCGCACGATGCCAGGTGACGAGCCGTTCATATTAGCGCTCATGGTGAATCTGCGAGCGACACATTAAGAACCGAGAGTTTTCCCACAGCCATAATCAAGCGGTGACTTTTCCTCGGGCGGGCTTACGTATATTACTTTAAAAACTACGTTAAAGCCTTCAAGGAGGGCTGAAGACAGTCAGAGGTGTGTGCATTATATATATATATATATATATATATATATATATATATATATATATATATATATATATAGTAACTGGATTTTTCAATGGGCTAAGCGTATTTAGGAAAATCAGAAGCACAACTTCGCGGTTATCTTAGGTTAATATTTTCCCAACAGTTTCGGTCGGTGGACCGACCTTTCGGTCGGTGGACCGAGGTCAGTCCACCGACCGAAACTGTTGGGAAAATATTAAACCTAAGATAACCGCGAAGTTGTGCTTCTGATTTTCCTATATATATATATATATATATAGGAAAATCAGAAGCACAACTTCTATATATATCTATATATATATATATATATATATATATAACATGCACACACCTCTGACTGTCTTCAGCCCTCCTTGAAGGTATATGTGTATGTATATATAATTACGAGCATTAACAAGAGTGTAGTTCCCGTAAATAAAGGGCTTGAGCATGTCTTCAAAGTAGGAACAGCGTAATCATAGAAGAATATGAAACGGAGCAGACGAAATGCAATCTCATCGTTGACAAAATAATCATGAGTGACGATTGAGGTGGTCTGCTTAGAAAATTAATATTCAAACAGTTGCCCTAGTGACATTTTTTGCGGCAGCAGGATTTAAGAGAGCAGTACATAATCAGCGTGCTGCCATCTATAAAAGAAGAACAAGTCAAGAAGATGTCTGCAACAGAAGCCTCCGTTCATATGTTAAAGACCACCACAACAAGTAGCCGAGTGTACCGAAAGCAGTGAAGTGAGCAAAACGAATGAACATTGGATAACATTTGCGTGATTAGCTTTATATGTGAGCAAAATTACATTGCATTTGCGTTGTTTTATACAAAAACCTCTCTCGTTAGCATTGCATTCGCCTAACGTTTACATCAATACATGCGCAAGCGTCAAAGAAAGCCTCGCTCAACAAATTCCCACATAGGCTTGGAATGCGCCGTATGTTTTTTTTTTTTTCTTTTTAAGGCGCCAAATCACTGGCTACCTCTCTCAAACACCAAAAACGTGTTCATCATTTTAAGTAAATAAGATGGGCATTGAAACACAGCTGGCGAATAACGAGATGCAGCTAAATGTGTTGCCAGCAAGATGTTGTCGGCATGGCCCTAAAACTCTCTATCCGAACTTGCATCACATCATTGGCCAACTAGTCATCGAATGAACAAAAGTAAGGAAGCGTTCAAGCTTTTCGCTTGTTTTTTTTCCTTGCTCAAGTTTAAACTTTATTCTAGGTTCTACGTAGTTTCTTGGCCTACCAAGAAAATTGTTACGCAAAAATTAAGTTTAGGAACTATGGCCTGCTTATGCTGCTCAGTTGTTTCCTTCTATTTCCCGAAACATGTATTCTTAACTGCGACACCGAATCTAACGATGGCCATATGCTGGCATCGTCGCGTTTACTTTCTTGCTTCAATGCCCATAACTTGATTTATGCTATGGTGTTTCTGTTCTCTTTTTGCGTCATATAATTGATACCTTAAGTCTGTACCTGGCATTTATACTGTCGTATGCCATTCATACTTTCGTGCGCCACTAATTTGCACCGCGTGAAAATACTTATTTCGCTTGCGATAACTTATAAATGTTTTTCCAACGCACAATAGTGGCTTTTGGTGCTTACCGTTTTTGTACAGTCGCGCTATGAAAGAGCAAGCGCACATTGATGCATACCTTGTCTGGGAAGCCTTCGACCCAGTCCTATTTTGGGCACGTGGTTTCTTGTCAACAGGAATAGACGCTTGTAGAACGAGGGTATCTCCAAAGAAACTACTGATGAACCCCAAGAGGGCCCTCAAAAAAGCCGCTGTTCAGCGTTAACGAAGAGAGCCAGTCCTTCGCTCACAGCGTCCGAGCCACACTTCCAAACAGAGTGCTGTTCGGCTAGTGAAGATCTTATCAAAGCGCTCTGAATGCCCGGTTCGCGTGACAGTGCACCCGCCAGCCCGCATCGCTTCCTGGCACTGTGGATAGGCTAAGGTGAAAACCCTGTCTGCACAGGCATCTGAACTGCTAGAAGCCCATTACCGCGCATGCGTACGAAGCTTCTTACTTGTTGTGTGGATACTTTCTCTTTTTATCTTCATGTTTTGATGCAGAAGAAAGGACCTTCGGCATGCTCACGCCTGGGCTGCTGTAAGCGGAGTAATGAAGAACAGTTAATGATGCCTCATGTATCTTCCTCCTAAACTTAGTGGCCGGTGTGGACAGAGGGTCCGCCGTTGCCATGGCGCTCTTGAATGAGTCACGCAAGGGAGTGCGAGAGAGCTTGCACGTGCGTTATTTATGCAAAGGGAAACTGCGAACATATGACCGGTGATTGTAGTGCGTGTATCGACCGCTCTTGGGCGTCTACGCGTTGTGTGAATGCGTGCCGTTGGCCCGTTTGTTGACTTACTCCGTTAGCGCCGTAGTATCGTTATGCCAGAGGCGCACGAACTGTACTTTTCTGACATCCGCAGTTAATGCGATTAGGCAAGCGGTACAGAAATAAAGCATTTCTTGGCTGTGGATAAAGTGATGTCAACAAAGCAAATGTCCTTTCTCTGAGGACAACGCGCTCGTATACATTCGTGTCTATCAGGAACTTAACTGATAGTATCAATGGCTGTCATCGAGATTGCCTGCTATAAAACCATTGTGTTAGACTCATGTTTTATTTCATGTATGAAGCGAGTAGCAAATACTCCCCTCCGACGCACCTTTAAACTGCGTAACGATGAGTCAGCGAGTGATTGATTGATTGATTAATTGATTGATTGATTGATTGATTGATTGATAGAGTGAGTGAGTTATGTAGAGCTAGATTCTAGTTCTAATGGTGGGTAAGCCTTGCGGAGAAGTGTAGCATGGCTAATTCCGAGCCTCTTCTGAAATGTGCTTTAATAACTATAAAACCAACGCTTAGAACAAAGCAAGAAAACCATCATTTTAACTAAGTGCACGTAATCAAGCAACTTCAGAAGCAAGTGGTGCATCTTTTTTTTTTGTACACCGTGGCCTCGGATAAGAAATGACACGCTCATTCATCTTGCACCAAAACTTTCGAGTTGTTAACCCGTTAACCCTCAAGGCTCTTGTTCGTAAGAATTTATGCAAAATTTACCTTTCGTTTGTTAAGCAAATTATTGCACAATATATCCATATACGAAAAACATATTACAGGTACGGTTTATACCTTATATTCCCCCAATTTAATTGACGGGCCTGGCTCGCCTCCTGCAAGCAAAGAAGCCGTGGCCTGACCAAGTACGGCTCGGGCTCGGCAGTCAAAGGGTAAAAGCGGAGACTTTAGGGACCTCAGGGCGAACTTTAATTTTCGTATTCAAATACAGCACAGAATCGCTCACGTTAGACAGCCGCTTAATGAATTTGAATAACATTTGTTGTATTTAAAAGAAAAAATGGGAATACTGCCGACTGCGGAATGCATAAATTTTATTTAGAGCTGAGTATCATTTTATAGGCAGCAATGCACAAACACATAAATTGGACTAAACCCCACATTAAAGGAAACGCCTTTTTAATTTTTAATTTTTTGTCGCCGGTGTCAAACTTTCAACTACTCAAAATCCCACACACTACATGAAATGGAGAAAACATGTGAAGCACACTGATTAGCAATAATATAAGCTTAATGATACACATTATAAATAACAAAATTACAATAACGTACATTACATGAAAGAAATTCAGGGCAGAATGCAGTAACGGAGATCAAGCATGAAGTGAGGAAATCGATTAACAAGCCACGTGCACGATCAAAACATCAGCTGTTCGACATTTGTCTGCGCAGCTATTTCATGGCATTCCGTTCCCCTTTATTACACTGTCCCTTTTTGTGGGGTTGAGATTTTCTCATCAAACGGCTGTTTCCAGACCTCATTATCTCCTTTCATACATGCAATACTTTCATCTCTTTTGTCCTCATCTTTATTTGCGTGACAACTGGTGTATACAAACATCCATCAAGCCGTTGCATTGTTGTTTACCAGGCACGTTGAGTTTTGCTGAAGAATTTCTCGTCGCACTTTGGCTCGTCTGCACCAGTATGACGGTGTAGGTAATGATTGCTGCTGCCATCTGCAGAAAAAAAAGGATCCAGGAAACCACTAAAGCCAGTCAACAGCGTTAAATCCAAGTCTCGAAAAAGAAGGAAGGCAGAAACAAGCGCTGACTCAAAACTGCAAATTTCCGCGACATTTTATATTACGCACAGGTTACCGTAAATTTGTTTACTAGTAATGAAATCAAATACATTCAGCAGGAGAACAAAAACACACATGTCAAATAAAGTAAATTAAAAAGGCACGATGACTATCTTGAGCATTCTGCAATATAGCAGTTCTTGCTATGGTACAGCAAAACCATACTTGACACACGCAGCAGGTGAAGTCGAGTGGTGTGAAACTCAGAGGGACAAATGATCGTTTTTACAGAAGAGCTCACGCCCCCGCCATTGTGCCGAAAAACGATGTCACGTGAATTAACCAAAACGGTTCTGCAACGTCACATTTTTTAGCTTACACGCGGGTGCACAGCCAAATGCAATCATATTTGTGAGGGGAGGTTTAAGTAGGTGGTACATTGTAATGCCAGAAAAGGAGTGTCAGATAAAGAGTAAAGTCACACAAATGTGTTTTGTGTAAACCAGTTCACGAACCCTCATTGCCTTTTCCTTGGTTCTATCACCAAATGTGACCAGCACGTGTCTAGCGTAGTCAGATTGATTGATTGGTTAATTGATTGATTGATCGATCGATCGATCGAATGGTTGTGTTCGAAGTTCCGAACACTAGAGCTATAAGAGGCGTAGTGACGGAGGGCTCCGGATAAAATTTCACCGCCTGAGGTCTTCGTGCACCTAAATCTAAGTGCGCGTCTTTTTTTTTTTTCTTTTCGCGTCATCGAACCGCAGCCACCGCGGTTGGGAATTCAACATGCAACCTCACGCTGACTGAGTCCAGGCAGGTACGACATGGCATTCACCGCAATGTATCTGCGGCTCGGCGTTCTGCTGTTACCTAATGTTCAACGTTAGACGGCTCCAGCATTAAAATTCCTCGTATAGGTACTCACCGACACGAGCAGTGACATATTCAGCTTGAAGAAGTCGCCACCATTCAAGCTGAGCTCTTCTGGATCAATGCAGTTGTGAAGGTACTCGATCTGCGTAGGCCAGCACACCCCGACCATCTGACAGCAGCTGAACCAGATAGCTTGGTCCAAGCGCTATGTTCTTTGCATTGCGTAGTGAAATGAGCAAATGCTCTCGAGGCAGGTAGCTTCTAATATCTACTTTTTACAGCCTCTTGCCAGACCCGACTAGATTCCTATCCTACGAGCTGAAACTTGCTCGCATGCTCTGAATTCTCAGGAGTGCAGGGAGATGGTGCAGGGAGGAAGGGGAAGAAAGGGCGGATGACTCGATGACTGGTGTGTTTGGTAATCAACACTACTTGTTGCTGGGCTACCTCGTTTACATATTATTAATTAAACGGGCACTCTTTCCTATCCGGTCGATCCTTGAAATGCCTTCGCGTTTTATCTGTCAAAGCATGATTGGTAGTTACCGCCAATATTGTAAGTCCACGTGACTGTACATATTGTGTAGGTGTGGTATGTTCAGTGTGCGACGCACCAATGCATATAACTTTTGCGTATAGCATAGCAGTGCCTCAAGCACCGCCGTGTAAACCTCACTAGCTGAATTGCCAGCCCTCCATCCCCCTGTCGTCTCTCACTTACACATATTCGCCCTCTCTCACTCTCTCTCTCTCTCTCGAAGTATGGAGCTTTAATATTTGTGTTTTGAGCAATCGATATAAGAACTATGCTTCAGTTATATTTTTCCTTCCTATCTAGACGATAACTCATTCGAACGAGTGGTGTCAGTAGACATTTTTGTTATTCTGTTAAGTAGGCTTGTATAGCGACTTTATATGAGCTTCTCGAACTACGGAAAACACAACGATGCCTACGTGGCACAAAGCCTATATGCTGACAGGGGAATAGCGCGAAAAGACGAAAGACGAGAAGGGGAACGCACACGAGCTATATTTTGGCTCAAATGTGGTATAGCTGCTACCGAAATGATTGGGGTGTATATTAAAAGCAAGTTATTCTATATACAGATGTAGGAATGTAGTACAGTGCGTACAGTATGATAATGCAAGTTACTTGATATCTGTAGCAGTCGTCGCTGAGGCTACCGGTAGTCTTGCACGCTTCTTTGATTTTCTTCCCCTGCAGAATAATCGTGAAAAGAAAAAACAAGAAAGAAGTAGTTTCATTAAAAATGCATTGCATTTTCAACAAGAGCTCTAATGCATTATTACGCGCCGCAAAATCACACAAAATTTTTTAATTAGTTGCAGGAAACAATCCGGAGTCTGAACAATGAGCTTGGAACACGCACATTGTTCATGCGTCATTGCTCATGCATGATCTCATGTTATTTCTGGAGAACTCGAGCATGTCGGTGTCTTTTACAGAATACCGGCTTATCACAGACAGGGACGGCAACAACAATGGTGCTAGCGACACATTGTGGCCCTTTATACAATGATGTCCCTTTTGAGGTGTCCTTAAGCAGCTGTTCTTAGAGAAATAAGCGTTTTAAAAAGGCAGCGCCTTAACGATTAATATGCTGCCGACACTTTACGCCAGCAGCTAATGTGAATATGGTTGGTCACTACAATGTTAGCTCTGTGTTCTCTCTGCTTCAATTCTGGGCCACCACATATCGCCACCACGGCGTTGCTACAGCCCTTAATTTTTCAGGTAACTTGGTATAGACAAGTTAAATCTCTCTTTTAAACTTGTAACCGCGGGATCGCAGCTACTTCTTCTACACTGATGCTCCTTTGTTTTCAGAAACTTTAGCCTCTCCGTTATCCTAATCAGTTTACAGAATACCGAAGGCATCGACTTGAGCAATGAACAGCAGTGCCAGTGGTGCTGTATACCAACTCGAGTTCAACAAGGGAGCGTACACGATTACTAATGCACTTAGGAACTACGTATAGCACAGAGCTGATGGCATAGAGGCGTCAGCGGCAACATCATCATTATTGTTTAGTGTATCTTTTCTTTGGCTTCAACGTGAGCAGTAAGGAGCTCAAGAACGTTTTAAACCATAAGATGACACTACTACTGGGCTGCCGATGTGTCTAGTGCTTCGCTGTTCCATAAGCTGTAACACGCTTGCAGGCATTCAAAATTTCTATACTCTCACGATAAGCCCCCACAGTAATTACTGCCTCTTGATTCAGTGCCGCTCTTAGCGCATTTTCTCGCGCTGTCAGAAAATGTCGCCCACGAGTCTGTTTCCGACAGTCACTGTTTCCAATATTGGAGACCTAAGGAAGACCGCTGAAGGATAAGATTCACTTTAAGCGATTGAATAGGGACGGAAGCATGCGGTTCTGATGAAATCATCGAACATGTTATGTGCGACTTGTCCCAGTTAAACGCATAGAGACAGGCATATAGATGGGCGCATAGCAACTGCCCTCGATAATTGGACGGCAGCGCCCTTGTTAAATCTCGAGTTCTAGGCTCGTGGCCTTTAGAGATGTCTACACAGTTGGTCTAATAGATCTGCTTCGTTTTTTAAAAGTTTCGTTTACTTGAAAAATTGTCCCCGCATGATTGTCGTAACACCCTCTGTCTTGCTCTCTATCTTTTCATACCTATATTCCCATTTCCCTGAGAAGAGTAGCAAACATGTACACATCTCTTGGTAATATTAAAACTTCTGTATAAAAACAACCGTATACACAGTGTTAACTAATCCATATGAACATATCTGGATTCAACCATAAAACTACCTATGTTTCCTATGTACGTATCATATCAGGCATGTTCCTTAAAATTGATTATATGAACATACGGGGATTTCATATAAAAACTGGTGTTTTTCCATATATTATATGTAGCCGCTACTATGTGATATGAGACATGCATCATAATATATGTGGGACATGAGTGGTTTATATGGAATCTCCATACGTTAATGTGTAATAATTGAGTAAAAGATATATGGCTTTTCCGGCAGATATTCCCATTTGAATATTTTTTGTCTCTCAAGAGATTACAAAGATTTACGACTAACCATGTCCGCCATTGACTGGCTGGTGCTAGCTAGCGTGATAAAGTCGTACGTGATGTACGCCGAGTAGAGGAAGGCCGTGTAGTTTTCCCACTTGGCCGGACCGTTCTTGCACATCTCGTACAGTGAAGTGCAGAGCACCAGCAGCGTGCAGGTGCTTGACACCACCAGGGACCAGCTCCACACTTGGTTGACGGCATCCTTCAGCTCTTGTATCTCGTAAAAGTTGAAGCGGACGGCTTCCACGCGGCACAAGACGTCGCTCGTGCGAAGGGACAAGACGCCTCCCACGCGTCCAGCGAGGCACTCCTCGAGAACCTTGAGCTCGTTCTTGAGGTACTCGACGAGGACCTTGCCGGCCGATCGCAGCGCCACGATGTGGACGCTGTCGTAGACGAAATAGAGCATGATGAGAAGCAGGACCTTGAACCAGAAGGAGATCCGCGTCCAGGCGCTTTGCATTCCGATGCTCGAAAGCGCGTGCGACTGGGACACCAGTGGCACGGCTGCCACGAACGCGACGCAGTAGGCGATGAAGGCGCAGCCTCGCCTGACGTCGGACCAAAAGTACCGCTTGGGGGCGCAGCAGGAGCACGCGCGAATACCGACGCGCTTCTCGAACACCGAGGCCCGCAGGTAGAATTCCAGCATCTTTGAAGAGCCGGTGACCGTGGACGTCGCGTTGACGATGATCTTGACGAAAAGCACGACGTGGGCCACCACGTTCAGCGAGCCTTCGAAGCTGTGACTTGTCATAGTCGCCTGGTGGCTAGCGTGGGCGACGATGCCGACCTGCATCCATATGAGGAAGCCAATGCAACAGACGGAGTATATTGTGTACCAACTCTTCCAGACCACCCTAGGTGAGCGTTTGTTGTCCTTTCTGAAGAGGTCGCGGATAAAGAAGCAACCACCGAAGCGGCAGAGCAGGGCATGAAACCGGAAGCTTCGAGCCATGAGTGACATTGTGCCACGGGCATGTTCGCGTCGCATATTTTTGCCGTCGTATATGCCAGCGCTGCAAGCGTTGCAGTTGACCATCTTCCACCAAAGGCTATCATGCTTCTTCGCCGGCATCTTCTCTGGCAAAAGGCTGGCTTTGAAAGGCCTGTCGAAAGACACATGGCCGATTCCTGTAATTTATCTTTAGTAACGCTGGCTTTTTGTAGTTATTAAAATTGAAATCTAGATTGAAGCGTCCCTCTATGCAGCCAATTTCTTAAGGCGTCAGTGCGCGCTGTCCTTTTAGTCCCTTTTTTTATAATGCAAGTTATGGAGATATATTAACACTCCTTGAGACCTAGATAACAATAAATGGAAGAGATGGGTTCCTATTCTTGGCAGTTATTGACGGGCGACTTGAACGAGAAACCAAAATGTATAATTAACTAGTACCATTTTATTGATAAAAATTTAACAAATCCCTTTAGGCCAAACATTACCATTCACAAATTCCAGCCGGGGTGTTCGCAAGGCATATGCAGTTTAAAAAGAATTATGAAGCTTCCAACACCTCAAGATAGCTCTTCCTATAAACTGTACAACGAAGCGCACTGGTATTCCAGCTAAATTTGTACAGCAATGCTTCAAAAGGCGTTTTGATACAGAGAAAGTTAACTGTGTATTTCGCCAAGAGTTTAACGGTGCCCATCTCATAGCTGCTGGTATGCCTGCATTCGCTCCAAACGCACTTGCCTTAAGTATTCATCTGTTTCTACTCATCACCACAACACGCTTCGTAATGTTATTTGTTGAAGATATATGTAATAAACCTTTGACAATTAGCTGGGTACCTAACCTGACTTGTCATACAATTATTATTCCCCACCTAAAAAACTGTCAATAGCGTATACTGTGTGATCTGCTACAAGGTATGTTTAGTAGATTACGCAAAGATTTGAAGAAAAAAGAAGCACATGCTATTTAGCTAGACCCCGTTTGAAATCAGTGAATTTCGTACTCACCTGTGTCCATGCAGCATTTGTCATACACTCGCAGTTTTCTCAGGCCCTCTGCGGTTCCAACCTTGCGTGAAATATCGTTGTGTCTGAAGGACAATGTCAGCCCTGACTAAAAACGCCAAGCTCGCCCCCCCCCCCCCATCTACGAAGATTAAACGCATCGATCCAAGGCTTTCAGTTGTTGCAATCAGTTTTATGGTTCCGTTCAAAGGAGCACTTCACTGATGACCGTAATTCGAATATGTAGCGCCAACATAACAATGATACCTTTATCCCTGTTAAAAGTCCTATGGATCACTATTCGCTAAACGTCCTATGGATCACTATGGATCGCTGTATCGCTTAGGCAATGCCGAGACCCATACGCTGCTGGCGTAATTTTTCTGCCTCTCCTCTTGTAGCACTTACAACAAACGTATCAGCTTTCCCAACAAAGAATGAAGGGAAAAAAGGAGCTTATTTGCAGAGGGAATGCGAAATTTTAAGAATCATGGAAACCGTGTGCCTTGAAATATGGTCAGTAACAACCAAATAAAGCCGACAGACAATACAGCCAAAGAAAGTGTAAGAGTAATGAACGCTTTCTTTTATTTGCGATGTATAACGAATAACTAAAACGGAAACAATAGCTCACAGTTTCCCTAAGCCCAGAAACAATAACGCTAAGTCCACTGCGAATTTCTTATCAGTATCATTTCCGAACTCCTTGCATGCGGTTATGGGATGTGTACGGAAATCAAGAAGTTTATTGCAGATGAACTACTTAGTTTACCTACCAACAACACCTAAAATTCTTCAAAATATGCTCCCTTGACGTCGATACACCTTCGCCAGCGCTTCTGCCAAGATTGTCACGCCTCCTGATATGTGGCAACCGGAACATCTTTTGAAGCAATGCGTCGCGGCTTCCTCGACTTACTTGATGGTATCTAAATGTAGTTTCTTTTTCAAGTTTCATTTGATCTCGGCGAACAAGAACAAAGTCTGCTGGGGCCAAGTCTGGATGGTAGCGAGTCTGTGTGAGCGTTGCCACGTTGTGCTTGGCCAAAAACTCGCTTAGATTACACCATGTGTGACTCGCAGCATTTTCGTGATATGCGCATCCAGGTAGTGCCGATCTTGTGGCGGACACGTGGAACCCTCTTAGGCGAATTAGTATTTCTTTGTGAAATTAGCGTCGACAGTTTTCTCAGTAGGTGGAAATCTGATTGCTTAAGTTCCACTTCAAACTACGAACGAGGTTAAAAGAAACCTTACAATGATGTTTGTGTGAACGTATTTCTTTTTATCCAAGTGCATTTTTTCACCTAAATTATCGAACTCCAACTAGCCCATTACTACTTCTGAAGTAAAAAAATATCTTCAGTTAGCAATTAACTTTTCGTCCCTGTAACACCTCACCGACACATGCCGTGACGGGTATGCTTCGGTTAAACTTACCTCTACTCATTTTGCTTGCCGGCGTCGCCATGCAGCGCTTCTTCTCGGCGGGAAAAATCTTATTGCTTCCCGGGCCCAAACTGTAACGAGAAATTGTATGAAATTATTGGAAAATACCTCTTTCGCATATTTGTTAAATGTATTACAGTTTCTTATCATTTGTGGTAACCGCTTCCCCGTGTTGCATATTGTCATGTACATGTATTTCAAACTAAAATCAATACTTCCTCGGTTTTTTTATGTGACCAATTCTCTGACGTATGGACTAATAGGAGGCCTTGCTCTCACTGTAGCAATGTGACTTTCTGATGTGTGAACTAATAGGAGGTCTTGCTCTCTCTGTAGCAATGTGATTTTCTGATGTATAGACTAATAGGAGGTCTTGCTCTCACTATCGCAATGTAATTTTCTGATGTATGGACTAATAGGAGGTCTTGCTCTTACTGCGGCAATGTAATATTTTGATGTATGGACTATTAGGAGGTCTTGCTCTCACTATCGCAATGCAATTTTCTGATATATGGACTAATAGGAGGTCTTGCTATCACTGTACAATGTGGTTTTCTGATGTATGGACTAACAGAAGGTCCTGCTCTCCCTATCACAATGTAATTTTGTGATGTATGAACTAATAGGAGGTCTTGCTCTCACTTTCGCGATTTTGTTGTGGAACTCAGAGCAATTTTCTTAAGCTTTGCAAATTGTGTGCACTTCACCCACATGGGAGGTCAGTATGTAACCGAATACGTATATGAGGCGATACCGAAGGCAGTGATGTATATAACGCAGCCTCACAAAGCGCTAAATGTCACAATGGAAGAATGTGAGAAACGGGCACGTAAAACAAGCGCCAGAAGTTTCAAAGAGGGGACTTCCACGCGAGACGCCTCAGACATTAAAAGCGACCATCGCCGATTCTCATGGGGAGAAAATGGGCTAATAGGCTACTGTCTGAATGAGCTTTAAAAAAAGTGGTTTTCAAGAAAAAAATAATTTTCCAATGTAAGATCTTTGATGTTTTCCGGAAACGCACAACTTCTTCCTTCTTGTTTTTTTTTCTTTTTTTTGCTGAGACGAATAAACGCGGAAAATTAATAAATGTGTTCAGCTAAGATGTCACACGGAAGAAGCACGCCAGTAGAATCTTCAAAACTAAGGTTTGTCATGGTACCTAGTGTTTACACGTTTATGTCCAACCAATTTTTCCTTCATCACGAAAACTTGGATGCGTGCTTACGACACCAAAATGTTTTTTTTTTAGAAAAATGCATTGGTGAAACTTTAAAAAAAATGAATTATGGGGTTTTACGTGCCAAAACCACGATCTGATTATGTGGTATGCCGTAGTGGGGGACTCCGGAAATTTGGACCACCTGGGGTTCTTCAACGTGCACCTAAATCTAAGTACACGGGTGTTTTCGCATTTCGCCCCCATTGAAATGCGGCCGCCGTGGCCGGTATGCGATCCCGCGACGTCATGCTCAGCAGCCCAACACCATAGCCACTGAGCAACCACGGCGGGTTGGTGAAACTTTATTCACACAATCACTAACGAGCCCAATTTTCCCAAGAATCGGCGATGGTCACTTTTGGGATCTGGGACGTTTCGCGAGGAATGAGCCCAGAGTGACTTTGGCATAACAGAAGCATGCTGTGACCGGGGCCTAACAATTAGAGCATTTTGCTGCCGCGCTGGAAGACAGATTTATGCCCACCAACCGTCACGTATTTGCTTATAGCATGATAGGCGGGCTTCGCAAACCCTTGGCGTATCTAACAAAACACTCTAAGTGTGTATGGGCGTACGCAATAGCGTCATAGCGTGCACGAAATTACAAGAGTTGCAAGGTAGAGCAACGTCACTTTGATAAATGAGTGTGTGACGTCACCTGTGACGCACGCGTGCCCATCTTCCAGAAGTGACAATCACTCCATTTCTAAATGAGCTATCACCTACTTAGAGAGCTAGTGGTGCGAAGTTGCGGTCTATTCTTACATTCAATGAATTTCGATATGCGTTCTCTTATTGTTAAATGAATGCAATAATATTGAAAGAAAAGAATAGATGAATTGCCACTGGTACGCACCAAACCCATATCTTCCCCACGATGGTTACATTGGACAGCATGCTGTCCAATGTAACCAAGAAATTATATTATAAATGAAACAAGCTGTAGACTGTTACAAGTCGTCCGTTGCAGCTGTGAGTACTTGTTTGGGATGGCCTAAAGGATATAAATCTAACCAAATTAAATATATTTCATCTTCGTTTACCGTTTCTTTACAGGTGTCAGAGATAAAGTTGCGGGGGCCACGAAAAAGACAAATGAGGTGTTTTGACCATCTCGCGGCGCGCAGTTTCTTTTCCAAGACGTAGGTGGCTCAAAATTGCGCTCAAGGGTCGCTGCGTGATAGCGTTGCTAGATGGCCTATTCTTCGCTTGAAGTGCGCACTTTCATCTACATTTTGACGCTTCATATCTACCTTCCTACAAAATGTACCAAACATAGTGAAATGTCTCTCAGTGAACGTGTTGTATAGAATATTGTCAATATTGTGGAGCATTATACCCTACCCATACTTATATCACTGTACCCTACCCATACTTACTACAGACGGATAAAAGTAGTTCTCGAACTAAACACATGAAGCACTTAACAGAATACAGATTTCACCAACGACATATTCAGGTGCTCCTTTTTTCCACATGCAATTCGTGAATGGATCATGTTGCCTGATGACGTTGTCACCTGCACATCACTCGAAGCTTTTATAGCTAAGTTATCAAACAATGCTTTGTAGATACGATCTGGACGCAGGCCCACTGCGTCGTACAATGGCATTCTGATTCCCTTCTCACTTTCTCGTTTTCTGCCCTGATGTATATTTATATATTTTCTTGCTGCTCATGACTCCCCCAGTACCTGCAAAGTCTTATCTCTTGCGCAATGAATATCCAATATACTTATACTTTCTTTCTTTGTGCTTCTTTCGTGTGCTAAACCTTCCAACATGGCGTTTACAACGTTTTTGCCTCCTTTTATAACATTTGTATTCTGAATATAGAGTGCATATGTACTGCCTTGTTCACCTAAACTTATTTATGTCGGCGCCTACTTGAACTGTGTTCTTTTGAATATGTATCCTGCCCCTTTCTGCAACCGCATCAAATGTGAGGCTAGCAGTATGTTCAAATAAATAAATAGTAGGCCTTTGTCAAAATAAAATACAGTCCTACACAGAAGACCAATGTGCACGGCAGGCAAGATTCCATTCAGCAAGCTATTTATCCCGCCTTCCTACATATGACAATAGACGTATTGACGTTTATAAAAGCACGCATGATTGTAATAGCTGTTAGTTATTAACTGCGGCAAAATAGAAACGCTGGCTACAAAGAGCGCCACTATCCCAATATTACAGCTAATAATCAGTAAACAAGAAAACATACTTGAATATGAATAGAAATATTTGAAACGTTGTACAATTGCATAAACGACACTCACTTATAACTAAGAACGTAACATACACTTGCAAATATATTCACAATCACATGCGTAGCTGGAAACGTTTCAGTTCACCTCAATGTACATAAAGTTTCAGTGACACAAAGAAATTGACGCCGGTGTTAAATTGGTATAAAAAAGAACACCAGACCAGATCACACAAAATTTTGCTGACACGGAAATATTTCTTATTACAAAAAAGGGGGAAGTATGCCTCTTTATAACTGCCTATCTGAAGGCAAGGAAAAGTTGTCAAGACACTGCATGATGATAAAAATTGATAAAAATACAAAATGTCACCCAAGTTACACAGAATTATCCAAAATGAACTAAACAAGCCACCGTTCACAATAAAAAGTAAGCTAGTGTTACACGTTTGTAAAACGTGAAGGCGAAAGCCTGCCAACTGTGGAAGACGACAACGAACGCGCGAGCGGTGGCCCGAGCGCGTCCCTGTGACCACGTGCCGTGTACAATCAGGCACGCACTAGGCACACCTTTAGTAAAGTTCAACAGTCGAGCAGCCGTGGCTTCATTTTTTTTCTTTTCATAGCATTAATTTATTTTGTTTACAGGAACCTGCCTGGAAAATCTGACCTTAATCCCTGGAAAATCTGACCTTAATCCAAGCATCTTTAGCTGTGTTTTACACTTTTCAAGGTTAGGCCATTTTTCTTCTCGGCGTAGTTTGGCCAAGGTCACCTCAAGGTCACCGCCAACGTAGACACCTAAGTCTTTCGCCTTAAAACTGCCCAGGCTGATCATTACGCGCAGAATTGTGGATTTAAAAACACAGCGTAAACCACGTTTACGCTGTACAATTTACTCAGTACAGACCCTCGTGGGCAAACTTCTGGTGCGTTACAGTGAAGAGGGTTTCCCGTGGCGCACGGGATATTAAGAGAAATCTTTAGATCGGTACCAACACCGATTTCCCGATAGAAATAATTGTAAAGCGCAGAGATACCTTTATGAGACAACCCCTTGACAAGTATGAATGAAATTTATTGTATTAGAGAGAGTTCATTTCTATTGACTACAGGAAGCAATGTGTTTATTTAAGACTTGCAATTTTTTCCCCAACATTGCGGAAAATCTGAGATTTTCGGAAAACAGAAGCACGAAGTTCATAAATCTGTAACTCCCCACCAAAATCAGATATCGCAGTTCTGTAAGCTGTGTCCGTTGGATCATCCGACTCGGACAGGTTTCATATAATAATTGGCAGCAAAATCAAATATTTAGAAGTTTCTCATGGTTTATGCAAAAACCCTATTTTCAAACAATTCTATGTTTCGGAGCGCTCTTATAATGTGAAAATATTGTTCGCCATAGATGTATTAATAGGACATTTTTCCAAATTTTGATAGCAGTTTTATTGCTGATTTATAGAGCTGTAAATTTGATGGTTTCGCTTTTTTTACGTATTGCAATTTTTTGAAACTTTTTTGTAAGACGCATTTGACGGATTTAATTAACACCCTGCTTGATATAGTCACAAGACGTTAACTCCTTTTTCTGATAAATGTAAGAAACCTTAATAAATTCGGTGCAGTGGTTGCCGAGAAAAACGACTTCTCAGTCCCTATGGATTTTGATAGCAACGCCCAAGCTTGAGGTTCCTCTTAAACAAACATAACATAACAATGCATTACAATTGGGTAATGGATTCACAGCAATCTTACTGCATAGAAGCAGAGCAGAACTTTTGACGAATAACAAGCGCTTGGCGTACAGAAGAAATGCTGCGTTTACCTTGTCCAAGAGAAATCAATTGCACCGTGTTAACAAAACGCCTGGCACACGTGAATTCGCAATCACTCGATAAATTAGTTGCCACGTCGGCGATGCGCCACCGACATTGCGCAGGTTGCTAAGCGACAAAAGGCAAACTTGATTTCCAGTTTCATACTGAGCCCGCCTGTGAGGTCTGTGTGCGCGACCAGCCTGGCGTACGTGCGGTCTACTGGGCAGCGCTAAGAAGATGCGACGGCCGTTACTGACCATTCTACTTCTTGCATCACAGTGGTACGTAATCAAGAATTCTACACAACAGGAAGAGAACCTGTGAACGGCATGTGAAACTATCATTAATTTGTCAAAAACTCACCAACGATTACAATACTCCCTAATGCGGAATTTGAGTGCAACTCTCTACGTGTTTTCATTTCGGCTGGCGCGGACAATCTGTCTCGCGCGGAACGTCGCAAACGGAGCAAAGTGTGGCGCGACTGCCTCGCTGATCTGGAGATCGCGAGAGCCAGCGCGCGTGGGTGACGCATGGGTGCGATTCACAGTAGCCGCCGCAGACAGACCTCCCAGATGACGTGTGCTACTCTGGCTCCTTCTCGTAGCGATTGTCGCCGCACTACGCTTTTTTTTCTCACGCTTTCGCCATACCCTCCTCCTCTACTTTCCACCTCATGGTTCCGCTGCACCTTTCTCCTCCTACTCCTCCGCTGTCCACCTCGCGTCTTTCATCCCCACAGCGCTCTGAGTTCGCTCGGTTACGCCGACGATCGGCACAGGAACGGGTGCCAACTAGCTGCGCTCTAAAATGCTGTTGAAATTGAGTGCATTGTTTGACGCCAATGTTTTATTCAGCGAGTTGTCCCCAGTTTTCCGTATCGTACGTGTATACGTGGTGTTTCAGCTAAATCGGGCCAAACATTAAAAGGATCCACGTGTGAGTTACGAGGATGCAACCAACTTAGCATTGTTCGTCGCCCCCTTGAGCAACTCAACCTAATTTTACTATGAGCTTAGGTAATTAAATACGATATTTAATTAGGCAACTTTTAAAGTGCCAATTTAATCGCAAAATCTTCAATGTATACGTTTTAGAGCCTGTGGAGAAATGTCCAACTTATTGTTTTCGTTGTGATAACTTCTATGGATTGTCACTTATTCGCGCTGTAACGGAAGCGCGCGACATTTGCAAAAAGTACCACGTGAGAACGTGCAGCCACACCAGCGCCCTCAAACATGCCACGGACGAATGATCGATGCTGCACGCAGGCCGAAGGCACGAACAGGCCTTGAACAGCTGGATGGATGCATCTCTTACCGCTCTTGCCGTGAAATCTTGTTGGTTGAAGCCATAGGGTTTCCTAAAATAGTCACTAGAGGGAAGTTTCGCGCTGCGATCGTTCATCCACCATGGGAACGAAGGATAGTACATGGATTTGTCTGATCTTCGTGCGTGGGGCTTCAGACGTTCTTGAGCCTTTTATTACGCTTTGTCTGGGCCTAAATTTTACTAAACTTCAAAGCAATTTGTACTTTCTTTAATGCAGCAGGTATTAATTCTCTGCAAGCAAGCACAATCGCTGCTAATTGCAGTGGTTTTGCTTATACCCATGCCACCGTGGCAGAATGGTTTCAATATTGGGCTTCTTTTCCAGGGGTGCAGTGTTCAAATCCTGCCGCGGGACAATTTTAATAATGCTAATTTAATTCATTTACAGCGCCGTACTTTGCCAAAAACGATCAGTTTGCGAAGTCTCGAAGGCGTTTTAAAGCCAGAAGCAAGAAGTTTAGGCGAATCCGTGTAATACCCTTCATTCCCTCGCTGGCTGAACCAACACCACCTAGATGGCACAAGGCCTCCACACTCCGATCCATGACGTCATGCTACCTGGTCCGACTGCCATAGAATCTAATGGGGATGCTTCCGAGTAAGCAACAGTGATTTTGACGTCATCGCTTTCGTTACGCCAGCCTTCGCAATGGAAATTTCGGGCCAGGTAGCCTGACGTCATGGATCGGAGTGAACAGGCCTTCCGCTATCTAGGTGGTGTTGGCCAAGCTCCGCCGCCGACTTGGCGCATGCGCTCTCCGCAGCTGGGTCGCCGTCTGACCACGTGACTGACCGCGCCCTTGGCTAAGAGGAGCGCCGCGCTTGCTCTCATCCTGCTCCGGCGTTCGTCGTCTGCTTCCACAGCTGGCTGCGTTGCCGCTAATAATTCCAGCGTTTAATTTCATTTCTGTCGCCGTAATAGGGAGGCCGCGTCTACGGTGGTAAGATGAGGCATTGCTTAAAGGGGTATGAGCCATTCATGAGCAACTGACGATGTGTCCTAACGCGTTTGAGCATGATGATGATGATGTGTGGTGTTTTATGGCGCAAGGGCCAGGTATGGCCAAAGAGCGCCATGACAAGTGGTAATGTAATCGATGAGCTGCTATGACGCAAGCAATGAGTTTCTAATGGTAGATGTTACATGGCTGTAAGGGGGCCTAAAAACTGTCGCTGTAAATGGCGTAAAACATATAGGTAGTAAAATAATGATAGTGACTGAAGTGGCGTATGCTATGAGTATGAAATCTGCAACAAGGTTGCGATAACATGTATATAAATATGAAAAGGTGATGCTTGACAACGAGTAGCACAACAGCCTCACCAGGTACCTTGAGTACAAGGGACCGGAGGCATGTGCTATAAACAAGGGTTGACATCGCAACAGCGGCCTCTCGCAGGAGGCCGTGCTACGAATTTCTTGGGCAGAATACGTTGAGCGTATGGACGTCACTTCGCGTTTGAGCAACACCGCCGCGAACGCGCTCGGGGAAAGGGCTCGTCGTCGACCTGCCGATTCTAGCGTGAGGATTTTCGAAGCCCTTACGCTATATCGAACGCGGGAGCAAGATGAGAGCAAGGCCGGGCCGTCTTTTCTGAGTTGTGCGGGAACGGTAAGTATCTTGAGCCGTCGTCGGCAAGTGGCGTCTGACCACCCCGCGGATATCGCCCGGCGAGCTGCTTCACTGGAGAGGGTGCGGAATGCCAAGAGCGCGAAGCTATAGCGTCGGAGACTGAGGAAGAGCGAGCCGTCCGGCTCTCAAAACGCCGGAATCGGGACCACAACCGTAGACAAAGGCAGGCTTTGGGCGAAAAAAAAGTAAAAAAAAAAACACGAGCTTTCGTTTTACATACCCAGGGTTCGCTGAGCTAAGCCGCAGCAATTTTTTTTTTCAGACATCGCGCGCTTTCTTTGCAGCTCGGCAAAATAATAATAATAATAAAACCATAGCAGCCATCAGTACGGAAATAGATTATTTGGATATTTCTCAATAGGCTCTGCAACTGCTACATTGAAGGTGCCGCGTTTAAATTAGGGCTTTAGGAGTTCAATAATTGTTTATTGTCGATTAATTACATAAGGTCAATGCAATAAGCTACTTTTACTTAGTCAAGGAGAAAGTGAACCATACTAACTTGGTTGCATGGTCGTAATTCAAAATCAGTCTTTTCAAGTTTGGCCCAACTTAGCTGAAACAGCCTGCATGGGTTTGTAGCCTTTTTCGTGGGCCGATAAGTAACGTAGTGCAGTTTGAAAGTATGGGTCGTTCCTGTAGGCACGCGTAGTCTAAAAATGTGGACTGATCTCGAATGAAGTTTCTCAAAAAAAAATTGCCGCGTATCTGCGTGCTTCGCTGTAAATGTCGTCGAAAGACGATAGTCTTCTGCCGGCCGTACTACATGAGTGCTGGTCTGATCCGCGGCCACCCGTGATGCTGTTCTCGTACCATTTCCGTCCTGGCGTGATAAATGCAATGCAGGTTTGTTTGAACAGATTTCATTTTACCGCATTATTTCATCAAGCGGCCATTTATGTTTTGCCCTGCCTCAGACAGCGCTTCCTTTATGTTGAATCGGCCGCATCTGGCTGGCATTGATAAAATTGAGGAGGCGCTGCGTTAGGGTGCCTCGATGCCCAGCGCCGCCGTCCGCGCCGCTGGCATCGAGGCACCCTACGCTGCGTGAGACATGGACGCCATCTGGCAATACATCGGGAAACATGAGCTTGTGCAGAGGGTTTCCTTCCTCCATGGCAGAGGGCGCTCGTCGGCGCGCAGTCGGGGAACGTCGTTCGTCGGCGCGCATAGCATGGCATTTTCAGCGCAGCTTAAGAAACTAGGGTCTTTAGAGTTACGTATCTATGTATTTTCTATTAAAGGAACACACCTCCTAATACTTACCTAGTGATGTTGCGCCTCAGATATGCGTAATATTTACTTTGTGATCGATAACGTTCACAAGTATGAACAGCCGTACCAGTTTAAGTAGTGTGGGCGGTAAGCAAGTGGTCCAACTTTGGCCGGGTGGCTGAATCGGGTGACAGACAGACAAACAGACAGACAGACAGACAGACAGACAAAATTTTCAGCGTTTAAGTTCCCCAAGAAAGACTATCCTCTTTAAAAAAATTTAAAGAATCCGACGCTCCTCTTACTCACCTCACGCGTAGGGTGGCGCGTTCGAGCACCGTGCGCAGTGCCTGCGCCCAATTCTCACCCCCGCTCGCTCAGTAAGACATCGACTTTCATCGACGTCTACTAGATGTTTAATCGCCTTGCAGCTTTTATTGCGATAGCATAATATGGATACTCCAAGCGCATTTTTACCTTCGCCGTGATGTTCCATATAAAGTAACCCACGATAACAACGTCGCTGCGAGCCAGACGCTGTGTGCGCGAGTGACAGCTTGCGAGGGTCAGCCGATGATCATGGCCCAATCTCGGGTGCGCGAGGGAGCATGGCGCGCGAGGAACGGGGGCGGAGGCAAGGGAGAGAAGGGGGGGGGGGGGGGGGGGCTTCTACTCCAGCGGCTGCTGATTACGGCGCGGCCACGCGGGCCCAGTATCCGGCAAGTGATCTGCGGCGTGCACAAAGTTCGCGCCCGCGCGGGCATCATCTTTAAAACGATCTGCGGCGTGGACAAAGTACGCCACGCCGACTGCCGGTAGCTTCATATGCGCTGTGCTTTCGATGTTCTCGTTGAAGCTAGAGGGGTAGCACGAAGGCTAATTCGCTCGCTGCTGCTGCCTCGTTTCCTCACTCCAGTGTTCTGACGGCGAATTTCCGCGGTCATCGAGCGAGATGTGTTTATATATGCTTACCTGTGTGCGCGACACCGTGCTTGTTAATTTAGTTCATGAGCGAATGTTTGCAAGTCTATACGGCAGATGACGCTCATATCTTTACTTCGTAAAACTGTCTACTAATTTCCTATCGCAATCGATGCTTCGCCTTTCGGGCGAAACTGCGATTTTTACAGCGTAAGCTCGTATGGGCTCATTCCAGTAGCCGTTTCGGTTGGCGATGCTGTCCACGGATGGCGACGAACCCAGGGATAAGCACCGGGGCCTCATTTTTCAGCTTCGCTGGTTTGCCATCTCTACGTGGTGCATGGGCGGTGTTTTTTCATCCAATTAACGTTACGGTGACTTACTATTTTATTAGACGGTGTATTCTTTGCTATGAAGCTCTCGTACTTTTTAGCAATGCAATGTCACGGGGAGCTTTTCGAGCAAGTGACCTTTTGATGTCCTTGGATTTAAGCTCAACAGTTTTAGAATTATCACAAGCGATCCGTGCTCGTGACATTTTATGCTCTGGCTCTGCATGCTTCATGATATGTGTATTTTACAGTCAAGCTGTTAGGGGCGGGGGGCTTCTACTCCAGCGGCTGCTGATTACGGCGCGGCCACACGGGCCCAGTATACTGCAAGCGGTCTGCGGCGTGCACAAAGTTCGCGCCCGCGCGGGCATCATCTTCAAAACGATCTGCGGCGTGGACAACGTACGCCACGCCGAGTGCCGGTCTCCGATGGTCATATCCGATGGTCATATCCGCAAGTAGAAAAAAACTCTCATTGGCCGCGTATGCTGTATGTGCGAGTAAAAGCGCACCAAGGACGCGCGCTTTCACGGGGAGCGAACGCACGACGGAGAGTAAACGCGACTTCTTCCGTCGCGCGAAAGGTCTGGGGGGAAGGGAGGGAGGGAGAGCCAGTCTGAGAAGATTTAACATAAAATACATGCGCTGCCGGTGTTTTGTTTTGTGACATTTGTTTATGGGATGTCATTCTCAAAACTCTGAGGAGCTGTGTAAACTTGGACATGTAGTAGCACCAGCAACGCGCAGAGCTGTCGTCGACGGCGACGGCGTTTTCCCCGTGTTCGCACCGAACGCGCGCGGTGTTGGTGACGTGTTTATGAAGAACGTGCCAACCTTTGCCCTACACCCTATGTTGGTGTACCGTAGCGACCATGAAGCCATGGTCCCTGTGGTCACTAATTAAATGAAAATCACCGGACCATATATATTTCTCATTCTTCAATAGTTCAAATAACCAATTACACCATCATATCTTACCTACCATAGTACAGCTTCGCTGGTCTTCCATCTCCACCCCAGTCGAAGGGCTTACAGTTTTTTAATATGACAGTTGACAGTTGTCAAGAACTTTATTAAGAGGTCCTGAGGAAAAAGATTGGGGGAGCCGAAGGCACCCCAATCAAGTTGGTGGCTCCGCCCATGACGGAACCGGGAGCTGGTGACTCTCGGCGACGTCGCGGGCCCTCTGGACGGCCTGTCGTTGATGCGTAAAGTCCGCGCTTTGCAGTAGGGCGTCCCACTTGGACTTGTCGTGAAGATCAGAGACCGCGTTGGACGGGCACAGCCAGAGCATATGATCGAAAGAGCAGAAGTCGTGCCCACATTTGGAGCACGATTGCGGAAAGTTAGAATCTATCCGATTGAGCGCTCTGGGGGTGAGGTACGATCTCGTCTGTGAGAGCCTGAACGTGACGTACATATTGAGCCCTGTTTAATTTTGTGTGAGGGGGGGGGAATTTCCTTCAGCTCAGTCTGTAGTGGGATGTGATCTCGTTAAAGGTGATAAGAGGGTCTTTAGGGGAGCAATCCTGTGAGAGAGCTGGACCGCTAGCCCGGGCGCGGTTCGTGAATTCACGCGCTAGGCAGTGGGCCTGCTCGTTGGGGTTGCATCCCGCTTCATTAACTACGCCTCTAACGTGGGCCGGGAACCAGACGATGTGGTGACCTCCTGTCTCGTTATCCGCAGTGTTTTCAAGAGATTTGTTTACTAGGCTAGCCGTGTGCTTAGACACTAGGGCTGACGAGAAGGCCCTGACGGCAGTGCGTGAGTCGGAGAAAACAGTCGTTGGGCCTTTGGCAGCGTTAAGGGCCAAGGCTATCGCGGTTTCCTCCGCCTCGTTTGCGTGCTTAGTGCAAACGGATGCAGCGCTACTCAGCGTTCCGCGCGCCACTCGACCTCGCCAAAGCTTTCGATAAGGTGGCGCATGAGCACATCCTGAAAGAGATTTCCTCCCTTAATCTAGGGCGGAGATTGTTTAACTTCACTTTTTCTTTCCTGTCAAAAAGAAAGGCGCTCCTTCGACTGGGTACGATTTCGGGCGGTCCTTACAAACTGGGCAACTGCGGAACTCCTCAGGGCTCGGTCCTATCCCCGTTACTCTTTAACATCGCCGTGCATAAACTTTCTAACAGGCTAGCCGAACTCCCAAAAGTGGGCCACGCAATTTATACAATCTGGTCTCCGGGGGGATCTCTGGCCGAACTAGAGCAATCCTTACAGGGGGCCATAGAGGTGACGGAGGAGTTCCTCGCAGACACAGGACTAAAGCTCTCGCCCAGCAAATCCGAACTATTACTCTACAGGCAGGCTAGGCAAGGCGTTAGGAACCTTGAGCCTCTGCAAACACTGCCAGTCAAAATTACGACTAGAGAAGGACACCCCATTTCGAGGGTGAACTCCATCAAAATTTTAGGACTTTTAATAAACGCCAAAGGATGTAATGCAGAAGTTCTAAGGAAGCTCGGCGCACAGGCGCACAATATACTCAGGCTACTTGCCAGAGTTACTAGTAGAAAGGGGGGACTCAAGGAGGACAGCCTACTCAGGGTCTTTGAGGCCTTCTTTATCAGTCGCGTTAACTACACCACGCCTTTCCTCAATTGGAGTAAAGCAGAAAAGAGGAAGCTCGACACGCTCATTAGGTCCGGTATCAAAAGACTACTCGGCATCCCACAATGTGCTAGCACGGAGAAACTATTGGAGCTTGGTGTTCACAATACTATCGACGAATTAATCGAGGCACATCGCACTGCACAGATCACCAGGCTTTCCTTAACTAAGCCGGGTAACAAAATCCTAAACGAAGCAGATATATCATCCATACAACCGCCGCTCGACAGATACCCCCTATCCAAAGAAGCCAAGGAAGCTGTAACGGTCGATCCCGTACCGAGAAACATTCATCTGATATATAATGAGGGCCGAAGAATCGCACGGGCTAAAGCCATCCTTCAAAGAGTTAGTTTTTTAATATGGTCTTATTTTAGTACAGTTAGCCGAGTTTTCTAGATAAATTGTGAAATATTTTAATTATCTCTACCTACTCCTGCATAAATTTTGTCTTCTATGGTGATTCGTATTGTATACATAATTTCGAGATAGCAAGCGCTGTTCTTGCCAAACTTCCTGTTTAGTTGCAGTTTATAATCTTCAATAGTCGGCAGTACCTCTGGGTTAATGCACTTGCTATCTTAATCTGGTATATATATTTTTTTCTTGCCTGTTTAGACTGACGTTGAAGTGCTTATTTTTGTTAATCGTTGCTTTGTTTGCTCTTCGGACGTTACTTTCTGCTTGCTTTTGTCTAATATGTCTACCAGCGTTATTTCTTGTGCAGTGCGCTAATGTTTGTATATCATGTTTTGTGTAATTTATTATATTGTATAATAATATGGTGTGTGGTTTGGTTTTCGCCTGTTCTCATTTATATTGAGTGGGGACGCTCTCTTACCTAATGCCTTATAAGAAGCGCGTAAGAAATGTTTAAACAAGTGAACAAAACTAGCGACGATAATAATCAAGACGGGTTTGCTACATAGCGAATTTCGTATCCAAGATGTTCTACAAGGGAAGTTTTAGAGTTTGTGATTTGGACGCACGAACAGGAAACTTTGTTTCAGAGCAGGCCCGAATATATAACGTTCTCCTGCACTCAGCATCAAACCATAATATATCTACTTTTTGTCGCAGGGGGCCGAATGGTTACACCACGACTAGCCACAACGAAAATGCTGCTGCAACATGTAAATAAAGCTTTCTTTAACGAATAAATTATAGCACACCATACACTGCTGTTATGTACTATAAAGTAAAAATTATGTAATAAGTTATCCATAGGAACTTTACTATGCCGTACTACATACTACAACATATTGCACATCTCTGTTCAGGTTTTATCCCATGCAGCCACGTATGGACGAATAAATCTTAGGTGATCTAGATTATGTTGCCGCGGCATAGGCGCAGAGTAGGCACTGCACAAACATTTTCAAACTTTCTCCTGTCCAAAGTAACATATAGATAAGCCTTGTGCTGAAAGCCGTATGTCTTTTTATTGCCCCTTAAAGTTTATTCAGTCTCTATTTAGTGCTACGCTGAGTGCAAATGAGCAATAACAGACAATGAATAAAATAAGTTATTCATACTAGAATTGACATTCTGATTTATTGTAAAACAAAAACCCTCTCTGTAGTGGTTAAAACTTGACAAAAAAATGAAGTTCCTGAGTGAAGCTTGACAATATACAAAAAGTCTCTCAACAACCTTTGATTCTCAGGGATTTCTTACCCGGAAAATAGGATGGCTGTTCGTCTCTGCCTGGGCAACGTTAAAGTGACTGAAAAAGAGAGGGTAAGTTGAAACTAATAAGAAAAAAAACCTTGACTTGTGTGTGCTGCTTATCAACCTCCTGTAGCCTGATGGGCGAAATCGAAACCAGATATATCGAACCTAAAGCGGATCACAAAAAAGATTGACATATAGGGGGTAATTCGGTATATAAAATACACATTTTAAACCAATGTTTCTCAAGGAGATTTAACCGCTGTTCGTCATACACGATAAGTTGTTAGAGGTGGGTTCAATATAAGCGAGTTCGACTGTACATATATACATATATATATATATATATATATATATATGTGTGTGTGTGTGTGTGTGTGTGTGTGTGTGTGTGTGTGTGTGGTGTGTGTGTGTGTGTGTGTGTGTGTGTGTGTGTGTGTGTGTGTGTGTGTGTGTGTGTGTGTGTGGTGTGTGTGTGTAACGGTGCGCAGATGGTCCGTGCATGGAAGCAGAGGAAGACGAAGCATAAAGGCAGTGTTCGGGTGACCATGTTTGTCTTCGTCTGCAACCTCCTGCAACCGCGTCATATAGATATATAGATTCGAACTCGCATATATGGAACCCACATCTCACAACTTATCGTATATATATGTATATATATAATTCAAAGAATAGGAGCACGTAGGACGAACATATAACAGGACTTTACTGACATTTCGGTAAAGTCCTGTTATATGGTTTTCCTACGTGCTTCTATTCTGTGAGCTATTTCTGTGCCAGCTCCTGTGATTTTTTGCTTCACTGATATATATATATATACGAGGAAAGAGGGCACTGGACAAATATTTTCCATCTTTCTCCTGTCCAAAGCAACCGTAACATATAGATAAGCCTTCAGCTGACAGCCGCATGTCTTTTTATTGCCCTTCCAAGTTTATTATCTTGCCTCATAAGTGCCTCCTAATCAGAACTGGTATTGGCGCGTCAAACCCCAGAAAGAAGAAGAAGGAAAGAGGGGCCGCTTTTTATTAGACACATTCATAAGGCAATGACACCAAGGAAAGCATAAGGGAAATCATTTGTGATTTCCTTTGAAGTGATGAAACTATAAATAAATGCAAACAAAAGTGGACGAAAACCAACTGGCCGCACGTTGGATACGAACCCGCCTCTTCACATTGCACGTGCGATGCCTTTACCAATAGAGGTAGTGTGGCTTACGTGCATGCATACTCCAGTAAATGGGCAGGGAAACGGCACCGTTTTAAGGTTGTTCTTTTCTTTTCGTTTCTTTTTCTTCATTCACACGCCTCCCTTCATGGAAAAGACTATTGAACTGAAGCTTGAAGTGAAAGCCTCTTGGAACATGGTGATGCACGAGTGCAATCGAACGTCACTGCTGATGGTGGAAAAGGGGATTCCGCCTTTGGGGCCTTCCAGCTCCAGGACTATTTCTGCGCATAACGTGAGCGACAAATTTCGTCATGCGTAATGGCACTACCCGAACTATTTCCCGTGGTGGTGCAAACCATTGTGATGCGTCGCCTCGAGAAGCGATGTCACGTACACTTAGCACGTCCACAGATTTAATGTGCATTATTTAAGTTCTGGTTCGCTCCCTATCGCTCTCTCTCTCTCTCTCTTTGTATATATATATATATATATATATATATATTGCTCTGTTACAAGTGTTTCACTAGCTAAGCAGAGTATTGTGACACTATTAAGACAGTATTACTGTGTGGAGTTTAGTGCAATATAGCCAGAAAATAGCTAAGTGCAGTAAGCTTCTGTCTCTCCCCGTTTTTAACTGTGTTCTGTTATTTTCTGCAATTGTCTGTTATATAAAATAGTAGATGAGAATATAGTCAAGTACGTAGATTCTGCATTTGTTTCTTTGGGTGAGTAAAGCTTTCGTAATAATGACAACAAGTTATATGTCTAATTAAAAAAAATGACTCGCCATCCCGGTCCCGCGAAAGTGGATGTCCAGATAAGCTGTTGCAAAACCACCACTACAACTGCTGAGGGGGTAAGCAATGCTTTATTGATGGTTCGGATGCTTATTTTGAGCTTGTTCTTTATTGATAGTAATGCTATTTTACCGTAATGATTTGGATGCTTGTTTTGAGCTTGTTCTTTACTGAAAACCATCACTACAGCTGCTTAGGAGGGGAGGGGGGGTATGCAATGCTTTATGCCTTTAGAGTAACGGTAGTAGTGCTATTTTATAGTAACGGTAGTAATGGGAATAATGGTCATTTTGACAGCACGCCACCGCCAGCCCATGGTTCGGATGCTTGTTTCGAGCGTGTTCTTTATTGAAACGCTTGCCGTTTTGTGTGTTGTATGGGTGATTTCAATGATTCAATGCTTTCAATGAATGAAAGTGATTTCACTTCACGTTTCTAAGTGCTTGTAGCTTCTGCCTTAAAGGGGTATAAGCCATTGCTGATTATGATGGATGCCTGTTTTGAACTTGTTATTTATTGAAACGTACGCTGTTTTGTACCTTGTATGCGTGATTTCAATTAATGTATGCACTGTACGCTTCACTTTCCTGGATGCATGTAGCCTCTGCATTACGAGGGCGATGAGCCATTGGATTTTTGCTTGCTTAGGAAGGTATGATCCATTGGTGATGATGATATTTCTGCTCACGGACGGACACGAAGAACGCCGACCACCGAGAGGCTAACAGCTTCGCTGTAATGTAGGATAATTAAACAGCTTCCAGTAACTGGCACTAGACACTCTTTCTGGGACTTTGGCACCGTCTAAAAACCCCACAAGTCCTCAGGCTATACCTGAGCGGTGGCAATGCCATAGCGTTATCAGGATCGGCGGCCCACCCAGGTATATGACTGCATGGCCTTCGTGATCGGCCTGCTTTATGTTGCGTCGACAACATCTTAGAATACTGGTGAGTGCCCTCTATTATTGCTGTCTCATTAAAACATGTGAACATGTGTTACGTATCTAAAATCCGAGTAGTGCTGGTCCAGAGCTCGTGCCGACACCCTCACTGATGTTATCACATCTGTTCCGCAGCTCGATGGTTTCGACCTGCCGTACCTCCGGTTTCGAGAAGCCACCAATGTGCGCCCGCTCACCAGCCAGGATCGCACTCTCACGGTCAATCGCGCGAGGAAGGGGATTTGTTCGGCCAGCTACATGGTCAGGTAAGTAACCTTGGCTGCCTTCATTGTCGCGGATCAAGTGTCAACTTTGAATGAGGCAGGAACAAGGGGTAACATTTTATAACGTTTTTCGGCCATGTTCGCGGAATTAGGACAAGAAAAGAGAAACGCCGAATGCTAGTTTTGCCATAAAATTAGGACTGGAAAATTTTGACATTGCAAGTTCAGGTGTTGAGGTTTCACCCCGCTGACTTCCAGTCGCCAACAATCATTGGGAAGCGTTCTTGCCCAAGTCAACTTAGTGTTTGGCGCGTATCTTGGTGGTTTCGTGGGTCGATCCGGGAGACAGTATAGCCTAAATGTATGTTCTACCGGGGCAATTAAACACTTGCCACAGGATATGCCCACTGGGCATGTCCACTGGAACCACTGGTTATGTGACTCTGGGGCCGCTGGGTATATGTCATTGTGACCTCTGGGTATGACCCATTGGTCATCTGCCATTGAGTATGGGACCCTAGGGCCAACGGGTATGCGCCTCTAGGTATGTGGAACAGGGACCACTGGGTAATAGCCACATGGTATGTGCCGCTCTCCAATGAAGTTCTTTGACGCCAACTTGTATGTGTGCCAGTGGGTAGGTGCCATTAGGTAGGTGCGGCCCTTCCATGGACCTTATTGTCGCCAACCTACGTATGTGCCACTGGATGTTTGTCGCTGGGGTCGCTGGGTTTGGGCCACTGAGGCCACTATGTATATGCCATTGGGTGTATGCCGCATCTTCAATGATCCTCTTTGACACAAACTTGGGTCAATGGGTATCAGAACAACAACAAACGTAATCAATCGCCCCCTTTGGATTCACGTTTAGAAAGTTGTGTTAGCAAGGCGCAGATGTAGCATACCTTGTTCAAGCTTCTCTCTTTGCTGTGGCGTAGTAAAGCGGCACCATCTGGTATGCGCTCAGCTAATAAAGGCTGTTAATTCAGAGATTTCCGTGCACGCCATATGTATGTTCTTTTTTTCCCGATTGTATTCTTTTGGGTCAAAAAACTTATGACGCATAAGATCGAGGCTTCAGACATTATTAGACTAGCCACCGCAAGAAAAGTAAGTTTATCTAGCTTGAGCAAATAAAGTTTCACCTGATAAGAAATCTTGGAAGCAAATTTGACATGTCTTATGAAATATGACAAGACGCTTCAGACAAAAGATTTCACGAACGAGTGCAAACACGAAGTATAGCTTGTTGCCTTAAGTTAGAAAGTGAAACGTTTTATAGCGATCACCGGAGAGCTATAGTTAAGCATGTCAAAGTGTCCTTGTCATCTCTGTTATGTCCATCATTGAGCACCCACAAATCAGTGAAGAACATAGCACTGGCCATCGAATTCTTTTGTGAATAAATAGGTGAAGGCGAAGAAAAGCAAGAAGACGGATACGACGGCCTTCAATCACGTCCAACACTAATCTGTCGACATGAACAACTTAGCCCAATTTATTCAGCTGATGAATTCTTATGGCTCTCAGCTTCTGCGAAACTGCACTGTACGATTTATCAAAACAAAGTTCAGTGTAGTCCTGTTGCGTCGTCATCTTGAGGGCTGTCATTCTCTGCACCTAATTTCATATCGCAAACTATCCAACTGGCCTCTAGCGTTTCATTTCTTTAATGTCATTTGTGATGTCCAATATTCTGTTCTTTTTAGATACGCTCTCGTTATCGCTTGTCCGATGGTTTTCAACAATTTTCCTGCTGATGAACAAATATGTGACATCAACATCCAGCACGGTACGTTGTTCTGTGAACTGCTATTTTCTACGTATTTTTGATAATAGTCTGATCAAACACTTCTGGCTTTAGTATAGTACTTTCGAGTATACAAATTCGATCAGAAATTAAATTATGTCTCCGGAAACACCATCCTAGCTAGCTCGGATTTCTTTTGAAGACCCGGAAATATGATTGATTTTTATATTATTTGATAGTAAAGTTAAGTATAAACCTTTTTGATAGATAGATAGATAGATAGATAGATAGATAGATAGATAGATAGATAGATAGATATATTCTTCTGGCTTGGTGATAGCATGTAATGTCCAAATACAGCTCCACACCATTTGAGTTATAACTCCATTAGTGCAGCAAACATTATTAATTGGCCGGCATATATTATTCTAAACTTAAAACTCTCACCAGCATATCAATACCGCTACTATAGGGTGTGCGCTTCGTTTCGCTTGCTCAAATCAGAATGTTGAAGTATGAAACCAGCGTAGCATATATGAAACTTTAGTCATTACAGGCTTCACGTCCCGAAAACACACTGAGTCTGTGAAAGAAGCCGGGAGCAGGACTCCGGAATAAGTTTGGCAACCTTTAGTTCTTGAACGTGCCCCCGGAAATAGGACACAAGAGCAGTGTTTGCACTATCTCCGGAACGCGGTCGCATATCAAACCCACGACCTAATACTACTTAGCAGAAGTAAACCATAACCCTGAGTTACCACGGCAGATGGAACAACACGCACCCTTTGAGGAATCTATGAATCTATGAAACATCTCTTCTTCAGCCCCTACATGCCCCATTATATACTTCTCAATTTGTACTGATTTGTGGGCCTTATTTACCCTGCATTCTACATTTACTTGGCCATGAGGCTAACGGGTTCACGGGATGTATTTTACCTATTCATAAACCCGTGACAGAAACAGAAATTGTGTACAACACCTCGGTCAACTAAGATGAAAACGTCATTCTCCCTCTATACTTCTTGTTTCTAGTGCATGTGCTTATTTTGCAAGTTTTCATCTTAGTTGATCATGTGCCCACGGCCTCTGCATTTTCCCTGGCTGCATCAAATATTGGGAAGCAAACGAGTGGCAAGTGACGTTACACTTCGTCTTTCAGACACCGAAGAGGGTTGGTCGGAGACAACTCGTCACCTGGTCTGGGAAGAGGAGAACGCGATTGATTTGTTACCTTCTTTCAAGCATCCGGAATTCGACCTCGAGGCCAGCAAGACGAAGTTTAAGCAGCACTGGAGCAGCACGGGTGAGCTAGATGTCACGCTTGGTTGTCATGCTTTAAAGCTCTCGACACTGTTTTCAGGCCTAAATGCCTCGTTCAAAACACTGTATCAAATGCTACGAGCGAAAAGAGTAAAGTTAGCCGATGGGCTCACTTATTTGTTATAGGTGTGTACAACTACACAATGAAAACGGACAACGGATCCAAACAAAGCAAAGGGGTTCTTACCATGGGCAAGCGACAAATCCACATATCCCACATTAAGCATGTGCAATGCTTTACCGGGGCGGAAAATACCAGGACCATATAAAGTTCATTTCACCTTCACCTTCACCGGGGCGGATATCCTCCCGTTCGCTTAGTGGGTATTTGTGCATCTATGCGAGATTAGACCTAGGAGTGTTGTGTTAGCTAGTACAGCTTAATGCCATGGTAGTGGATGTGGAACATTTTTTTTCTGTCTCGACGTGCGTTTATGTGCAGGCAACTGCCTAATAAGAAGAAATCGCTTTACTCGGAATATCGCTTTATTCGGAGTTTTCCGGTCCTGACAAAACACAGCGTTGTGTGTTGTCTCGTATGCCCTCTATGTCCGTGCCATTTTGTCGGCGCTCCTACAAATTGTCAGATGGCCTCTCGTGGTAGCGAGGTAGTAGGGGCACGCGAATATTCGAAACTTTCGAAAAACGAGTCGAATAGTGCAGTATTCGATCCGGTCTTCGAATCGAATAGTCACTATTCGTAAATGCGAATATTTTTGAATACTTTTCGAATGCTTCAAGACATCAACTGCGTACAAATAAACATAAATTTGGAGCAAAAGTAAGGTACATTTTCACCCCACGGGCATGGTATAGACATAAAACATGCGAGCTTGCGTAGTGGAGCAAGCTACGTCCCTTAGGTAGCCATACTTTACAAACTGCACGACGATCCTTCGCCTTCTCTGAAGAGCCCTGTACATGCGGGGAAACTATTTGTTTGTTCCGAATGCTCTATTGATGCTTATAATAAACAACGCTTCCTAACATACTATGTAATGACAGCAACTTGCTAACCAAAAGCATACCGAGATGTCAAAATTGAAGTAAAGAGAAGGAAAACTCCAACCAAAATTTGTCCAGGCAGAAATCTTACGAATGTTAACCTTAGATAACAATTCTGATAACGGCTGTTCTTACTCCAAAACTATTCGAAAAGCATTCGATATTCGATTCCATTCGCGTCTGGCACTATTCGATTCATATTAAATTCGGTCTCAAAAATCACTATTCGCACGCCTCTACGAGGTGGACTCATCATTTACGCCGCCCTCTCACGCGCAGTTCCCAAGGTGTCCGGTGGTTTAGGACTCCGGCTGCGACTCACGCGACGCCTCACAGCGCAGCTACTGCAGACGTACGCGCCCAGCGGTCTTCTCGTGGTGCTGTCCTGGTCCGGTTTCTGGCTCCGTGGTCTGGGCGAGCGTTTGGGCCTCTGCTGCATGCTGCTGCTGGCGCTCTGCACCCAGATTAGTCAGCTTCGCAGGATCTTGCCTCCCTGCGCTGGTCTCACGGTGAGGCGCCGGAACGGAAATGTCATCGCTGCATTCGGTGACAACCTATGAGTTCAGAATATTCTCCGCCAAGAAAACTCCACATTACCTGCCGGCTGTTGCTCTACGCTCCTAAGATAGCTTTTGAGAGATTCTTATATTCAGATAAGATGGCCTCTTCTGTGACGTAGCGGAAATTGGCGAAGGTAATTGGCTGGTGCATATATAAAAAAGTGTGGAGTTGGCGAACTAACTACGTAATTGGTCTTCATACTTCAATTGTTACCGACATTTCCTAAGTCGCGGATGAGTGAGTGAGTGAGTGAGTGAGTGAGTGAGTGAGTGAGTGAGTGAGTGAGTGAGTGAGTGAGTGAGTGAGTGAGTGAGTGAGTGAGTGAGTGAGTGAGTGAGTGAGTGAGTGAGTGAGTGAGTGAGTGAGTGCATTTTCTTCGTCTTGCATTTCCCCAAGTCTAATAATTCTTTAATTATCGAACAAGCTTGACTCTTGGAGCGGCTGGTGACGAAATATCGGGCAACAGCCTCCAACTGTATTCTAATAAACCACTCATTCACCAGGCCTACTACAGACAGTCTACGAGCTTGACAGAAGAAACAAATTTTGAGAGTTTCTATAAGCTCTATAAATTAGGCTACTGGAAGTTAGACACCGGTGTTACCATCTTTCTTTTTGTTCTATACCTTCTTTTCCGACGCGCTGGTCACGTATACTGTGGGTAACAAGCCATGATTGCAGTGGCGAGTATGCTAGCTGTTGTCCAGCTGAAAGAGGATTAGTATAGATGCGCCAGCCAATTACGCTCGTTCGTTGCTGTAACTTGATTTCAGCGGTGAGGTTCTTTAAATATCTGCGCAACTATATAGAACTATGTCATGAAGCGCAGTCGCAAAAAAAGGCCGATGCAGTGTGGTTACGTAGGTGTAATTGTTGCTGAATCCTAGCCCCCGTATTCCAGAACGTCCCTCGACTAGACACTACACACCGTAGAATATCATGATGATGACAACAATGCTGATGATGATTTTGGTATCCCCTTTGAAACGGGGCAGCGACAAGTAGTTACCTAGCCTGCTTAAGCTAATCAAGTAGTCTATAGATATTTATCAGTCTAGCAGTTTATAAATGTCTGCTCTATCTTTTCTCACTTCCTTAAAACCTCTCTCTATATCTATCTTGCATTGATATAGCTTGAAGTTACCTATGCATGTAACGGATCCGGTCCTATCAAGTTCTTCCCTGCTTTTTTTCCCCACCAATACTGTAAAGATCTCGTGCTTATCACGACGGCTAATCATGTTAATGCTTCCATCCGCTTTAAATCCCAGAGCTGCTTGAAAGAAAGTGGATGGTTGTGCCACTCATTGGCTGTCATCACCGACTGTCACGACGTTTCACTGAAGCTCCTATAGGCGGCGCCAGAGCAAGAATTAGGCATGCGGGCGTTTCTTCGGGAGGCATTTCTTCGGAAGCACTGTATAATGGGAGGGCGTTTCTCAAACAATTCCTCATTCTAGGAATCGCCAAGGGCTGTTACTGAAGCCATTTATTCTTCTACCGAGCTGCGGCGCTGTGCTGCACTCGGTAAAGTCAAGGAAGATAACTGAGTAGAAGATCACTTGTTGCAACCGCTAGGGTAAGGTTAAGTTAGGTTACGTTAGGGTTAGTTTGCCAACCAGTACAGTGAACACCTTCTAAGTTGCCATTTTGGCCATGCTGCTCCTCTCCACTTCTCTTCAGTGAACTCTTTAACTGGTAGCTTAACAATATCGTTGACCTAACAAAAGCATCTGTCGAAACTAGACAAGTCCAAATATTAGTCTGTGCCTTTCAAGTTATCTTTATTTATGTACCTGGTCAACAGTCGCATTCAGTAAAATTTCGAGCGTGAGCAGCAGCCGATGTATTGGACTATTGGTCAGAAAACCAGAAGGCTTCGTCGTTGTCTTCTAAGCACATGTGGGGGTCATATTCTCGCTAATGTGATTTTTCCCTTTTTAAGGAAGCTCTTAATTTTAACTCCCTAAAGGTAAATCTAAAGAACACACATTAACCTTGCCAAAGCAAGTGCCAGGGACCACTTTTGGACCATACATTCACCTTTCACCACCTGGTCAACCATAATTTTGGCCTGAAATGCAAAAATGCCCGTGTGCTTGCGTTGTAGTGCACCTTAAAGAACCCCAGGTGATCAAAAGTAATCCGGAGACCTCCACTACCGCGTGCCTCATAATCAGAACTGGTTTTGGCACGTAAAACTCCAAAAAGAAGAAGATAATTTTGGCCTACGGTGTCTCGCTTAGAGAAACCGTTTAATATTTGAATTGTTATGTACTTGAGCAAAATAAAGAACTAAAGCAATAAAATCATTCTAGGTCAGTCTTTCTTATCTTGCCAGTTAAAGGTTAAAGTGAATCCCTCTCCTTCTTTCCTTGCACTGCAGGGCGTCGATGTCTGGATGTTCTCGTGCCTCCTTTTTGTCTTTGCCGTGCTGGTGGTTTTTACCCTGAGTCACAACATCAAACTGAAGAGAAGAAGCGGAAACGTCAGCGAGACGCGCGATCGTCGTCGCCAGAACGAATAAAAAAAAACTGCCGACGTCAATTGTCGTGTCCACAATGTGTATACAAGTGCTGCGAAATATCCGACTGCTCGAAGTGGAAGCATCCCTTGAAATCTAGACATGCCTGTTTACTAAACTAAGGATGAATTTAACAGCTTATCTATAACCTTCTCGTCTAACATTGAAACTAACAAGTAGCGTTAAACAAAATGCGGTATTAATAAGCGAGCGTTAGGAAGCGGCATCTGAGGTTTCAATATTAACCCTATAATTCCCAAACATTCCACATCAAGGAAACTTGGAACAAATTGTTGACATTTATTCCTGGTCATGGTGTATAGATTAGTAGAAAAAAAGAATTTTTTTCAGGTAAAATCTAATTATCGTACTAATTAATGAATTAGGAAATGGTTTGTTACCGTGTACACTGCTGAAACTTCACTCCAGTACATTAAAAACGCAACTATGGGCTTTGTATTAGGATTCCGCCACTTCAAACAGCACTTTGAGGCATCAAACTCAGCGTGGCATATTTGGCATGTTGGGCATTATAGGATTAAAGTACATGAGAAACGAATGAATACACTGATTAGAAAACCACTGTACTGATCTGGAATGTTTTTTTTTTGCAGATATGGGAGACAACGAAAGTTCTACCAAGTATTACTGACTAATACGTCTCAATCTTTGAGGAAAGGGACCGAAAATATAAAACTTTCAGGATGAAAATTGAGCGTCCAGGTTAGAACTGTAACTTTGCACTGAAATAAGTTATCAGATTTGTGCAAAATATCTGTTTACTGTCCTCTAAAGCAAACAAATATGACGGCTTAGTTTACAGCTTATGAGAAAATTAAACATTGTTCAGTCGTCTGTTCGTAAACAATTAGTGTAATTATGAGAGTGGTGTGTAACATATCAAATTTTGTTTGATTTATACGTCCGGGCAGATGCCGGTTATGGAAGTAGAACGTTTTTATTTTTAGCAGCAAGATTGCAAAAGTGATGCTTCGTTTTTTTTTCTAATAATGTTACTTTCGACAGTTTTTTGCCTTTTTTGTCATAAAAATATATGTGCAGGTCCTACGCATCTATGTTCGAACTATGTTAAGCGAAGCTGTAGTGAAAAACGTACTTCGGTTAAATAATATAAGAAATAAAGCCCATGAGTACAATTTTGTTTAGTTTCAGGCTATGCAGTGCTTAATCTCACAGAATGTTTATGATCATCCACCAAAACGTTCACAACTTTATTGTCATGTATTTTTTTATGTTTATGCACTACTTCCTTTTCAAGCTATGCTGAAACACAAACTACAACGAGCTGGATTCACAAAGTGAGGCGTTTACGCCGTGACGTCACAAGGAGGAAGGTGATGAATCAGGCTTGTCGGGGGAAAATAGTGATAAAAGGTATTTGCACAACAAATGTAGGTACATTTGGGGATTCTATACCTCTGGTGTCACAGTTCGACGTTACCCATTCTGGCGGATTGGCTAAGAACGGGAACTACCCCAGTGGCACATACCAAATGGCTAAAACAAAGAAACTGAAGTAAGTCAAAGAATCTGTAAGCATAAATCATCATTATAATAACAATTAAGCGTGCTTTAGAGATAACTGTGAGGCCTAAGTATTATGTTCGTGCTTTGTGTCAGCAACATATTGGGACGTGCCCTTTCTCTAGGATTGACCAAGAGCGGGCACACGACCTCGTGGCAGATACTGACGGACTAAATCGTAGAAAACAAAGTAATTGCTGCATGACTGGCAGCCCGATGCACATTGCGTGTATCCACGGGCTTCTCTCACGCTCGGAAAAAACACTTTTACGTAGCACGTAGTGAGCAACAGAAAGCTCTATCGGGAGTTTCTCATGTTGCTCTACAATTTTCTGATTGACACTTTTCATCTAATTATAAGAATTGAGAAGTTGACTAAATAATTAAGGCTAATTATCCAATTAGGCAGAATGCAAGGAATAATCTGAGTATCTCTAAGCGAAGGCAAACGACATTACCTTGGCTCTATCCAGCTACGTGGAGTTTGCATACTTTTAAGGTATAGCTAAGGTTACGTGAAACACTATGCAGTTCAAAAATATATATTAACGCAGCCATGCCAAACCGAGCAAAGTAGGCACAAAAAGCTTCACTTAAAAAAAGGGGGGAAAGCGGTGTTCAAAACAATAAGCAGATATTTGGAATTTTAGTGTTCCGTTGTACACTGTACCGGTCATCCCTAACCGCAAATCAAACTTTAACGTTTTTTTAACTTATGAACGCCTTCTTTATAGAACCTGATGTCAAAAGGTCTCCTCTACATATGCAGTAGAGTAACTGTACATGCTCCCGTACGACGCATAGGAAGCATACACAGCAACTGTGCAGTACTGTGCAGCTATGGCTAGCGCCATCTCTCAGCGTTCCGGGGAAGTCGCTGCTACGTGTAGGTGCGGGGGAAAGCGGCAGATGGCGCGCCACGTCTACTATGCGGAAATAGCGTCCAAACAATCGAGAAAACAGTTATTTGCTGGCGATGCCTTGGGGCGCACATCGCCATGGAAACAACCAGAATGTTCTGACATTCCAAATGTTTTGTTAGCATGTCGCAGGATTCACCGATTGATAAACGAAAGCATAATAAAGAAATAATGGACCATGTTCCAAGATATTGCGTGATGCTCTTGCCCGAGATAAGTATCTTAGAATCGTAATGTTCTAGCATCGGCTGTTGGAAGGAAGCGTTGTTTTCTTTCAACCGATTCGCCTTTACCACCGCGTGACTTCGCTTTACGAACATTCGAAAGGCAAGCCATGGGTGCAACATGAGACAGGAAGAGCAGTAGTATGGATTAGGGAGCAAACGCTGTGCTCGTAGTGCACTGCACGGGCCGATTTTTTCAGCCCAGCCCAGCCCAGGCCTGTTTTTACGTTGGGCTGCCCGCCCGGGCCCGATCAAGAATTTTATGGCAAAACCCGGGCCCGGCCCGGGCCCGGAAAATAATCTACGTTATCCGCCCGGCCCGGCCCGCCACCCCTTTACCTTAGGCCCAAGCCCGGCCCGAGCCCGACTCGAACCCGGCCCGAGACCGAAAAAGACATGCTTTCCAGAGTCAAGACGCGCGAGGATAACTCGTTGCACGTTACATCACACCACCAGAAAGTCCGAGCCCGGCCCGGGCCCGCGTCAGAAAACCCGAGCCCGGCCAGGGCCCGGGTCGAATAGCACATGCCGTGCCCGAGCCCCTAAAAAAACTGCCCTACTCGGCCCAGCGCGGCCCACGGGCCGGGCCGGGCCCGGTCTTTCAAGTAAGCCCGAGCCAGTGCAGTGCTCTAGCTCGTACACTAGTAGAGATTAACTGTACTTGGTGAAGTCATGAAAAGTGTAGAACGTGTAGGAAGAGGACAAGCGGACGCAGTCGATTGTGACAGAGGATTACGTCGTATTATCCCGATTAGGTAATTAGCAGGCAAAGGTTGGTGTCGTCTGGCAGAAGGTGAAGGTACCTGGATGTCGCTTGGAGGGGATCCGTCCTGCAGTGAACCTAAAGAGGGTGGTGATCATGATGACGCGCTTCGGTACGAAATAGACAAATTGAGCACACGGATCTAAACGTATTTGGATTTAAAAGCTGCCTCTGTGTGAAAATTTTCGCGTTGACATGATAAGGAAAAAAGCCAATGCAGAGCAACACACAAGGGTGATGGCCTTGAAAGAAGTCAGTGTCACATAATATTCCCGTTCAGCACCAAGATAAAAAGGGGCACTTTCTATAATCTGTCGCCGTCCTAGGCTGGTTATAGATGCAGATGCATGGCGCGACATCGTGAGTATATTGTAATGCCACCGTCACATTTTTTTTTCAGGCATAATGACCCAGACACTCGCGTGCTTTTTGTTATTTAGTCAGTAGATACGTTAACCAGCAAAATGGTAAATTACAATAAACACATTATGGTAAAACACACATAATCGTGAACGAAATACAAGTAAACAGAAATTAAATGTGGCAGGTGGAGAACAAAAACAGTTCGGTGATGCTGGGAGTATATGTGACTCGGTAACCATTCATCGGTAGTGTACGGAAAGAAATAGAACTTATTAAGTGTTCATTTTTAGAAATAAGATGCTTTGAGAACTTTTCTCATAATGTTTTCGAAAGTCACCTGATAGACATTATTGTTAAAGATGGCGGACAGTGAGGAAGAAACATGTCAATGAAGTCGCATGCTTATTCTGCCCGCACAATGTCTGTTCATTTCCCAGCATGCACGATGTTTGTCCATTTGCAAACGCTGGGGCACAAAATCAAACAGTGTCAGATATCTCCACGAAAGGAGCACTTGAGCGCCCAAGTGCTTCTTGTTTCAGTTGCATGGTGTCATTTCAATTGGGTTCCGCTGATCCGAGCATTTGAAGTTTTACCACGTGGCCTACCGCTTTTTTATGAACATTTTATTGACGTTTACTTTCCGAGGTAGCAAACGTGCAGCGTTAATCATTTACACATTTACCAAAGGGGTCTCTTTCTCAGATTGAATATTCGACCCTTTAGTGCAGACCGCGGTGTTACTTGAGATAATAAACCAAGTGAATCAAGCAGTAGATGATGTCTGCAACATAAAACCCAATAAATATTTTTATCCGTTGGTGCTTATCTTGTTTCCGTGCAATATTTGTTATCTAGAAGCTAAGTGGCCCTGACGTTGCGCTTCTGAGCTCCAGGTCGCAGCAGTCACATTTCGTTGAGGGCGAAATGCAAAAACTGCTCGGGTAAATAAATTGAAGTGCATATGAAATAATCTCAGGTTGTCGAAATTAATCCAAAGTCCCCCGCTATGGTGTGCCTCAAAATGAAATTCTTGCACGTAAAACCCCCGAATTAAATTTTTCCTTTAAAGCCGCGTCCTGTACACTCTCGTCGCCAACGGCACGGGTATACCAGAACGACGTAGCGTTTTCAACGGGAAAGTAGAGAGCGCAGAGTTTTCAATGAAGGAGATGTACGTACGACCGCGGAACGATTACTGAATGGAAGCAGAGTAAGCTCCAAAGCGCGAAAAAAATTTTCACAGCATACGTCACAGCTGTTGCTCCGAAATTTATGCTGTCACGTATACTCAATTATTCTGCCAAAACCTTCTAGTACATCGCTTACATTAAGAGGCTACTCACACCATAATCGGTCGGTCGTGCACGAACCTTTGCAATTGGCGAGCACAACCTATAATGGACGCCAGAGCGCAGAAGCTGCTCTGCAACACTGCCTTCCACGCGCGGTCAGCGTCCTCAAAGATGCTCTTCTTTGATTACCCACCGAATGCGCTGAGGAAGTCATGCAACGAGTGGGAAAGAATTTACTGCAGTCTCACCTATAGCTGTTCCCTGTGGTGAATCCTTCTCTCAAGTTAGCGCCTACGGCAGCGTAATCGTGTGTCGTTCACTGTTTATGCACGCGTGGGCAAGTTTTATTGCCCGGCAGCAATCGCACGACCCTTAAGTAATCCGAGGCAAAGCAAGGCGATGCAATCTTCGACTCCACCGCACCGCACCGCTTAATGAACGAGCTCTTGTTGACCAAGCGTTTGCAACGCTTACCACGCGATGTCCATCTCGATCCGTCGTAGGCGGGAGATCGAGGCTCGAGAGGGAGTATGACCAGTGCATGGCATCTCGACGGTTTGGGCTCGGTCGCTCGGGGCAAGAGGCGAACTCTTTGAAGACAGAAGGCGCAACATGTCGCGTTTATTCTTGTTCTTGCATGTGCAATTAAGTGCCGCGCAAATCGCAGAGCTCCAGTGATTGACGACTGAGTTATCGACGATCATTCGCAGCGCAAGGGCGCGCATCACGCGCCCGCCTTGTTCACAGATGCACTGAGCTGCGGCGGAGAAATGCATGCGGCAGAAGAAATTGTTCCGCTCGGCTGCATGCCCGTACGCCTAATTTTTGGCCGTTTGTAACTTTTAAACGAAAACTTTAGGATGTGCAGGCTGCATGGAGCCTATTGCTGATATTTATTTATTTATTTAGATGTAAGAACATGGACGATTACTAAATTTAGGGTGTGACATTTTTAAGCTTGCTGAAATAAAAAGAAAACTGAAACGCTGAGACTTCAAGTGCAAAACTTTTTGACTCAGCTACAAAAAAATGATAGCAGATTTCTGTAGACTGTCTCTGTTCAGGAATATACATCAGACAAAATTGATTTAGTGTAGTTCTGAAATGTACCAAAGAATTGATTGGCATTTAGCAGAGCCCCAGTAGACGAAATGAAACTTTCTAATGCGTTGGCTTTTTTAGCGTTATGCGCTCCAGCGGATGCATTTTAATCAATTGTGTTATTATCTATGGTGCTCAGTTATGAATTTGTAAACTTTGTGGTTCAATTTGTTAAGAATTTCCTGAGTTACGGCAATTTTTATGCATATTTAAGGCAATAAATCAAACTTCTGATTCATACGATTGGTTTAATCTTTCCTTTTTTCCCAATTGTATAAAACAAATACGCATAATGCACTCAATCAAGTCGGCTGACAGGGTGTCCGATATGTAATGAGGTCTTTTCAGCGTTTCACATGGATTTGAAAATGAAAATCGGAGTTACGTTTGAGCTTATTAACGCGCCATCTTTAGAGGGGTAACTTATACCAGAAATATTGTTCTTGCTTGTTCGTTGAAAAACGGGCGTGAAGCTATTACCTTTCTCCAAGGTATTCGGAAACTATCTAGCATTACATCTTCACCTTACATTACGCCACTTAGATTAACATCTTTGTGTCATTATATTTATGCATTAGCGTCTTCGCTCACGCCAACATTCCCAGGAGGGTGCCTTATGGCATTGCACGTTCTTACGTTATCAGCGTGTGATGTGTGCTGTTGCGTGAGTTGTGTGTGTTACCCGTACTGTCCTTCATCGAATGCAAACGTGCAACGCCCTCAAGCGCCTCTCTCACGAAGATACGTTCTCCTAAGTTGCGTGGGTGTGGTCGCGTGCGTGCTTGCAACAATACTACATCGCTTGCAAGGAAGACGAATACACTGTCGTACTGAGGAGCTAAGTGTATGATCGGTGATCTGAGAAAGCTGTGCTGGCAACAATGAGTTCATCCGTGCATTTATTGATCTTCTGCGCACGTCAACCGTCCATTTATTGAGTAGATCGAGGACTCCTGTCACGGCCATGTTATTACTTATAGGGCGAAAGCTAAATGCTTTTTTTCTGTCTCGAAGCGTATCCGGATCTTTGCGTGTATATCAAGGTGATTGGCGAACGATGCGACGTGGCGTGACCATCTCGTATCTGAATTTTCTCGAGCTCCCTGACTCCATATTCCATCGCTCGCGTAAACCACGTGGCATACATTATGTGCACATTGCACGCGTTAGATAACTGAACGAATGTGATCTGCGTAAGCTCGTTGATTGCTGATGGTGGGTTAGGGAAGGGGCATCAAAATTATGCATGTGCATCACTAAGCTACAGTGCGGTAAACGAAATCGCAAACAGTGCCCTCTTGGCTCACAGTGTGTATAACATTGCCGTGTAGCATGACTGGGCTGTTTTACAAGTGACCATGCAGACCGTGCAGATGCTGACTTTTTCTTCATTGAGGATATATCTATACAGAAGATCAAAGCAGACGACACCGACAACAAGGCATAAAAACTAAAGCAAGGATGTTTCGGTTCCGACACCATAGCATTGCTCGAACAAAAAATCTTCCCATAGCTTGTGAGGGCTGCGCTTGCCCTCACTTTTTATTTTGATCTTATTTGTAAGCAATTGGAATTCAGTGCCAGGTAAAAAAAATTCTTTTTTTATATATATTCAGATAATGGGAATCCCATAATGGACATTTAAGCAACTATTCCTGGTTTGTCGCTATCTTCGCGTGTACAGACATTGTACAGACTAATAAATTACGTCAACGACCCAGCAGAATTACCATAATTTGCTAGACTCGGCACTGTGCGGTTGCGTTTGCAAGCGCACTCCTAATTGCTTCCGGGACCATCGTATCTAGAATAAGATAAAGCCATATACCTCTATCATCCTGAAATCTATGCTCTCTTGTCGTTAGACGTTCCGCCTGTGTTGACTCTTGCGCAAAACAGTGTCGCTGTCAGAAACGCACTCGTCCATGCCTCTTTCTATTTCTTCGTGCAGCCGTTCGTCAGTCTCGGGTATACGCTTCAAGGACCTAGACTCACGTGTTTATCTGCACCGGCAGCGTGACTTATGGTGACACGTGAACGAAAGACAACGCGACGTTTCCTTAGTCGAAGCAGAGCTGCGTTGGCCAGTTTGGTTTGTTTGTTGTATTTGAGGGGAAGGGGGGGGGGGCGAGTTTTGTCTACTGTGGTTTCTTCCGTGCCGAGGAAGGAGCCTCCTTATCTGCACACACCCGGCTAAACATAGTGGTGTGGGTCCAATAACGGCACACAGCGGGGATTTTCTATGGCTCGCAGCCATGCAAGGCGGTTCTTGTTAAGGTCACATGAGAGACCATATGCGTATCCAGTAGTCAATCGGGAGGCCCATGGCTACATTTAGCAGTAATTTATTATGAAGTTATCCACCAATCCCTTGAATCTAAGCATTTCCTTGAATTGTATGACTTAGAATCACTGCCGCTGTCACGCCCAACGAGACCAAGATCAACTCAGGAGGTTAGTTTCGCACTTAGTCTTGGCTCGTGGCAGGATTGTACTGCGTACGACGATAAACTTCAACTTTCATGTACAATAAAAGTTCAACGTTTATAGCACATACCAAAATATCAGTTTCAAGTGTTCACAGCAAGCTGTGCCGGTTACGTGACACTGTTTATCCCGTTTGAAAAGAACATCCGACAATTGTTAGAACCGCCGTCGCCGGCCGGATTAAACATACAAGTGCCCTTTCTATGCACATTGCTTCATACTACCTAGTGCATTATGGAGATGGACGCGAGCTGTGAATGTATACGTCATGCGTATATAATTTGCTTCTTTCTTGTGTTGTTGACCGTAACGTTCTATGTTCTCTGTACCAATGGCACACCTACAGGCCCAAATAGCAACCTTAGTCACTAATGATGCAACCGACTTGTCACTTTTGCACGCTCTCATGTCGTCCTTTGCATTCAGATGATCAAACTCGAGTGCTACGAACACATTCGCTTGGTTTATTCAGAGCACAGCGCTCCAGCTCAGGGCGATCGGAGGCCATAAAAGTTTTAGACTCAGAAAGTCCCCTATGATCATAGGCGCTGTCACTCTGACCACGAAGCTGCAACATTACACACATCACCGCAGGGAATATACAGCTCTTCAAACGCACCTACCTTCATTTCTGCTGTTCTGTACGGGCCTTAAGCTATACATCCAGAGTAACGTTGAAAATCAGTAGGCCCCTTCTAAAAACGTTTCACGGAAGTTTCCCGTATCGCGCCGCCAACACGGCTCCGACAATGTATTCTGTTTCTACTGCAAGGCTGCTAACATCTTGTTGCTGTTGCTGTTGCCTCAAAAGATGGCTCGTTAACCTATACACTCATCGTCATCGTCGTCATCTTAAACCTGTGTCAAGTTCTCTGTCGCACGAAGACTCTCTAACGACATTCGATTCCGTAATTTCAAATTATGATTTGATTCGTTTGATTCATGAAGTTCATTTGTGCAAGTTGCGTAAATAACAAGTTTGTTAAATATGTAACCGACATTAACAAATACCGATGAAAGCATACGGGAGAATGGTTGCCACGGTAGCTCTATGTATTGCACAGCATCACACGAGTATTGCGGAAGACATGGGTCCAGCTTCCACCAGCCTGAAAGTTGTTCTTGTTGCCTTTAAAAAGGGCAGTTAAATTCACCTGCAGTTTCGTAGGCTTTATTGTCTGTCGGCATCATGTTATTCCAACTAGCAAAAAAATCAAGCGCCCTCAGTTTTCCTTAATATTTTCGTTCGAGTTCTGCAGGTGTGTGCAACTAAAAAAAAGCGATAAACAAACTTATTAAAAAGCGACGGACAATTTTTCATGTCCACAAGTGCTATGAACCTCAGAAAACAATTACAGTTATCACTAAAGATCCGATCTCCCCCCTCCTCCTATGGGATGATGTTGTTGTAGTGCTGTGTACGCTAGTCTCCAACAAAAATTACTAAACGGAACTCCGCCGCTAGTGCCTAAGGTAGCTCCAAGCAGGGCGTTCCAGCAAGCATGACAATAATGGTGAGTAGATGGATGTGCCTAAACATCGTTCTTCCGGCTTCCAATGGCTCGGTGACTTTGCAAATTGATCATCTTCAACGAGACATTGTTTTGTAAATGCAACAATTCGCAATGAATGCGCTCGTGCATAGAGACTAATTGCCTTTCTGTGTGTAAAAAGAAAAAAAAACAAGAAAAAAATCTAACTACTTGGAAATAGGTGTTGCCTATAACCTGGCGTCCATGACGTGTGTCCGGTTCTGCGATCGCTTCCGGCGCTAGCAGTCAGCAAAAGCGTAGCCTTCTAGATTTGTTTCCGTTACTCGGTGGAAGCAGTCACTGGAGGCGCGTGGACCCGGATATCACCTATTTAAAAAGAAATAGCGTAGTAAACAACCTCACGAGAACGCTTGAAGCCACACGCCCGTAGATTTGACAAATCCATGTCAAGTAACCGTCGTTGTCATGGTAACCGAACGATCGTTGCTTCTGTGTTACGTCTAGTAACTTTTGGAGGAAACTCCACGCTCTGTACAGCCTTCATTTAATCGCTGTGCACGGGCTAGCGTTGGCCTTGAAGAGGTCATCACCTCGACAGGAGCAGTGGCCAACAAAATAGCTCTTTCCCGTAATCAGCTCGCTTCATCGAAGAGAAAGAGAGGGAGAGAAAAAAATTATTCTGAGTCGGCGCGAAGGGTGAACGAGCGTAGAGGAAAACGCCGAAGGGAATCAATTATTGGCCCGCAAAGCAGTCGGCACGAAACGCAATCGCCGGCCGCTTGGTCCACCCACTAGGTACGATGTTGGGTCACGCCTTTACTGCGGTAAGTGAGTTTGATTGAGAAGGCGGTGTTGTCGGGGGCGGTACAACGCCGCTCATTATTCACTACCTTCAAGCCTGATGCATGTCAACATTCTAAAGACAATACGACGGCGGAAACTCCTTCTTTCGCGGCGGTAGCTGTTTTTATTATTACCATTACCATTACTGTTATTGTTGCTAGTATTATTATTTAAGTTCTCGGGTTTTACGTGCCAAAACCACGATATCATTTTGAGGCACACCGAAGTGAGGAACTCCGGATTAAATATGACCACATTTTGACCGCATTTTTTTCGCCATCGAATGGCGGCCGCCATGGCTCGATCCCGCGACCTCGGACTTAGCAGCACAACGCCGAAGCCGCTACGCCACCAAGGCGGGTTGATTATTATTTGACTCGTCTTTTCGGAGTGTTCTTGTACTTTCCCATGAAGTGCATCTTAGGTCTACTTATGCCGCAGGCAGAATACATCTACAATTTACCCCTATTAAAGTGCCGGCATCCACCACTATAAGAGGAGGTCAAGAATGCATCTGTCTTTCAGTGGAACGCAAGAGGGCTTAAGTCACGCATGGCCGACTTTAGACAGTTTGTCTTTACGCACCAATTCCCCATCATCGTGATATGCGAGCCAAACTTGTCAGCTCCCATCAGACTGTCCGGGTATGAGTGCTTTATGTCCTCTACCCACGGAGAGTGCAGCAAGATTGTTGTGTTTATACACCGTGACCTGACTTATGTGCATCACCCAGTGCCTCCTGACGAAGTGAATCAATATGTTTGCTTGACAGTGAAGAAGAAAAAGCTCACGTTTACAATTCTTGGTGCCTACTTATCTCCAACAAGCCGCCTGGATTGTGAGCGCTTACAGGCAATTTTGACATCGACTCCACAACCGTGGGTGATCACTGGCGACTTTAATGCCCACCATTACCTATGGGGAAGCTCCAAAGTGAACTCTAGAGGCAGAACATTGGTGTCCTTTGCCTCTGAACGCGAACTTTGCCTGTCAAATGATGGAAGCCCCACTTATCTGCGTGGATCAGCGTATAGTAGCTGCTTGGACCTTACCTTCGTTTCACGTTCGTTTTCGAGAAGAGTGCACTGGTTTTCGGATTTAGAAACGCGAGGTAGTGACCACATCCCAACTTATTTGAAGATTGACGGTCTGACTAGCTCCAGGTCTCCCAGAGCCGTCCAGTTCACCGATTGGCCTAAATACAAAATAATCATGGAAGACTGCTGTCGTGACGGTACCTCCTGCAACCTAGAGGGCGCGATAAAGGATGCCATACAAACAACCACGCATTCGCCTTTGAAGAGTTCTGCCCGCACCAATTTCGACATCGAACTCGAGAAACTTCGAGCAATTCGCCGTCGTGCGGAACGAAGATATAGACGCACGAAGTCCACTCATGACTTGAGATTGGCTAGACGAATACAAAAGAAAATACAGCGTCATATGAACAAGCTGGCTTCCCGACAATGGGTATCCTTTTGTGAGTCCCTGGATCCGCGAAAACCTTTATCGCTTATATGGAGGACTGTTCGTGGCCTTCGCACAACCTTTGGTCAGCGCCACCCGTTTAAATCTCTGGCACTACATCTACAATGTAGGGAGATTGACGTCGCTGAATCTTTCTGCAGAAAGATTGCTGGCGAGGCAAATTCTGATGAAACGGGAACGGGGACGCTCGACCACCCACTGTTCTCACGCGATCCTCGCATGGAGTGCCCGTTTTCTATGGAAGAACTAGAAGCTGCGCTGGCTTTGTGCAGGCGTTCTTCAGCGCCAGGACCTGATGGCATTACGTACCGTGCCCTGTGTAACCTAGGAGACCAAGCTCGGAAGGCACTCTTGCTCCTATACAACGACTCCTGGCAGACGGGTACGGTTCCGCAGGAATGGAAGTCAAGTCGCCTCATTCCACTTCTCAAAGCTGGCAAGTCGCCTTTGGACATTTCCTCATACCGTCCTATCGCACTTGCAAGTTGCGTTGGAAAAACAATGGAAAGAATGATTTTAACACGTCTGGAATGGTACTTAGAGTACTATGAAATCTACCCAGACGCTATGACCGGATTCAGGCGTGGCCGTTCGTCAACAGACAACGTTGTTGACTTGGTAACATTTGCGCAACACCAGAAGGCCTGTAAACGACTATCTGCTGCTCTGTTTCTAGACGTTAAAGGGGCTTACGATAATGTCACCCATGAAGCCATCCTCGGCGCGTTAGAAGCAGTAGGGCTTGGTGGTAAGATATATATGTGGGTGTGCAGCTACTTACAGAGAAGATCATTCTACGTGCACACTGAGAATGGCCCGACATCCGAGCATTACGGTAGCCGAGGAGTGCCTCAAGGCGGAGTGCTTAGCCCGACGCTTTTCAATCTAACCCTCATTGGATTAGTTGACAACCTGCCAAATACCGTACGACTTTCCATCTATGCGGACGACATCTGCATTTGGGCATCGGGTGTAACACGACTTCAGCTTCGCGCTCGGCTTCAGAAGGCAGCCACAATGACATCTTGCTACCTTCGTCAACAAGGACTTGAAATTTCATGTGGAAAGTGCGCAATGGTGGCATTCACGAGGAAGCCAATGTCTGCTTACGGAATATCAATTAACAGACAACTTATACCATACAGCAGAAGTCACAAGTTCCTGGGAATCGTAATTGACAGAGACCTGTCTTGGACTCCGCACGTGAATTACGTAAAAAAGCGGCTGTCTGCTATCTGTCACCTGTTCAGGTTCCTTGCAGGAAAAAGTTGGGGAGTATCCATACACGGTATGTTACAGCTGTACATGGTGTTGTTCGTTGGATTCCTGCGGTACAGCCTGCCTGCAATATCCAACACCTGCAAGACTAACCTCCGTACGATTCAAAGCATTCAAGCTCAAGCCCTTAAGATATGTCTTGGCCTACCACGCAGTGCGTCAACGGCTGAAACCATTGCCATTGCCCAAGATTACCCAATCACGACGCACATTACCGTTGAGACAATGCGTACGCATCTCAGACACTATGCTAGGACCCCTTCCCACCACCTGGCGAGCCTCACTGCTGAAAGGCCCTGCTCGACATTTAGCGCTACTGTGAATGCACATCGTGAGTTGTTTACTTCAGGGTATGCACCTGCGGCCAAGCCAGTGCTTCCTCCGTGGTGTTTGAGCCGTCCACAAGTACATATAACGATTCCAGGACTACAGAAGAAATCAGATGTACCGGCTACTGCTCTAAAACAACTGAGCTTACTCCTCTTGCATGAAAAGTACAGCAACCACGTGCACATCTATACCGATGGATCGACTACGTCGTCCAGTTCTGGTGGTGCGGTGGTTATACCAACGCGTGGAATAACACTGCGGTTCAAGACATCGCATGTCACGACCTCAACGGTGGCAGAACTAACGGCTCTGCGTCGTGCACTAGAATTCATTGATTCTGAAAGACCTACAAAATGGGCTGTGTTTTCAGACTCAAAACCGGCTTTACAGTGCATGCAGTCAGTTCTCCGACGCGGCTGTCATGAACAGTTGACATACGAAACCGTGAAACTTCACCATCACGTCCAACAAAAAGGCCACGAGGTTGTATTTCAATGGGTACCTGGTCATTGTGGAATCAGTGGCAATGATTCCGCAGACAACGCTGCTCGCACATCACACCAAGAAGAGCTCAGCGTTCCAATTCCACTTTCGAGGACAGACGCCGCAAGGCAGCTTCGACACCTGGCACGCAGTCTCTCACTGACCGAGTGGAACTCGCCAAACTTACGACTTACACGACTCCATCGATTAAACCCCTCACTGCAACTCCGACCTCCATTCGGACTTCCTCGACGTGAAGCTTCGCTTCTCTGTCGCCTTTGGTTAGGAGTTGCCTTCACAAAGGCATACTCTACATTAATTGGAGTGACCGACAGTGCAGCATGCGAGGCCTGCGGCACCGACGAAACTATTGACCACCTGCTGTGCCACTGTCCACGATATGCTCAAGAAAGACAAGATCTTGCTAACGCGCTAAAAAAACTGGACGATCGGACGCTTTCCGTGCAGGTGCTGCTGGAACACCGCCCCCATCGCTCGTCGGCCCATAAAGCGGTGAAGGCACTTTTGTGCTTCTTGAGGACGACGGGCTTGTGTCAACGTCTGTGACTATTAGTGCACTAACACACGCGTCAGCGAACTAACCGCTCATTTCCCGTCTTTCCTTCCCTCCTATCTCTCCCTGTCATCTTTCTGTTCCCTTTTCCCATTCCCCCGGTGTAGGGTAGCCAACCGGACGTTATCCTGGTTAACCTCCCTACCTTCTTCTTTTCTCTTGCTTCCTTCCTTCCTTCCTACCACTATAAAATGAACCCACAACGTCGTGTATGGTTTTGTACACAACCCATAAATATAAGTTGGCTTGTTTCCGGAACTCTTCAGTTTTAACGGACAATCAAATACACTGAGGTACTAGTGCTGAAGTTCTGGCACCAAATTTTAAAAAAAGAGGGTGGGGGGAATCCTTAACTTTCCTGTTGTTTTCTAATAGTAAACCTATTACTACAAGATAACGTAAATGCTGTTCGGAAATGTTTATTTACCAATCCGAGCTAATTTTCTGTTTCCTCTTCGTGTCTCTTTAACCGGTGGGCTACTGGTACGTTGAAGTCAGAATTTCGCAAGCGGCATGCGTTGATTAGCGCAGCATTGCTTTCCTGACAAGAAAGCGGCGAGCACAGTGTGTTGCATAAGAGAAGTGTATGCAAGATTCATGACGATTACTGTCGTGGGACAGCTTGAGCCGCCAAAGGGCGTATAATATGGCTGAATTGTACTTCGGAGTGTTATACCCCAGTCACACGGGCATACCGAAGCTCCTTTGAAGTTAAGGAGCATAGAGCTTTCAAAGGAACATTAGTTCAAGGGATATGTATCTGTGCTACACGGTCGCCAGGTGGCCTCCACTGAAGCTTTTGACAGAAACCGCAACGTATTCTAAAACGTAAAAGTGGCGAAAAAAAACAAATAAACACGAGGACACTTCGATGCGTAGCAGCCGATAACCAAATCACACATGGCACCCATTTTGCTCACGAGGGTTGCAATGTGTGCTTGTTGGTAACGCATCTTGGAGGGTTAACGGCGGCGCGATTAAAAGTACGAACTGGACTTCGATAACAAACACTGACTGAAGTTAGTGCCGTGTGTGTCGCTGTGTGTCTTCTTTTGTTCTGTCTTTTAATCGCGGTACCGTAAACCCTCCAAGACCCATTTTGCTCGGTGTTGCCGATTGTGACAGGCCGTGCCGGCGCTGTTGTACCGGCGCATTCATCATTGACACTGCGGGTGCCACGAAAGTCTTTAGTGCTTATAAACTTCTATAATATAGTTAAACTTGTTTTTAACAAGCAAAAATTTAACTTGCACATTTATACAGAATTTTGTTTTCTTCTGTCAGACGCCCTCTAGGCTCAAAAGTATTCCTTTGAGATTTCAAAGGACAAACGCGGACTCCCTTGACTCAAAGCTCCCTTCAACTAGGCCTCCTTTGATGCGCCCATGTGAGAGCGCGCGTCTTCCCTTGAAGTAAAGGACCTTTGATTCAAAGGACTTTGAAAGTGCCCGTGTGACTGGGGTATTAGGGTGCTCACGAAAGGGAGACAATTATGGAATAACTGCCTTGGCGGAGTTACTGCTGCTCTCGTTGTTCACGGAGTAGCAGACTGATACGCTTGCCGTCTGCAAAAAAAAAATAAATAAAGAATTATGCCGCAGTTCACAAGTTCAGCTATATGTAACAAAAGACACCGTCATTCTTCAGAATGCTTCGTGAAGCTACGATGAGTGTGATGGCAATGAAAAACATATTTGCAATGATTCTTTCAGTCGGTTATTTCTGTTCTGCCCTAAAGCTATCGTGCGTTCGTTAACTCCTTCAAACCTATGAAGGACAACCCCAAAACGAATAGGTATCGTCTTAACTCTTTTCATAGTTGTGGGAGCAATGTGCGAAGATGGCTATGAAGAGCTAACACATATATATTTCTCTGAAGCCAGGTATTATGGTTGAAAGCTTGAGTGTGCACTTTTATTTAATATATATATTTTTTTTTTAAAGAATATAAGCACGTAGGAAGAACATATAACAGGACCTTACTGACGTTCCGGCCGGGGTCCGGGCTTCATCAAGAGCCACTCTTGATGAAGGCCGGACCCCGGCCAGAACGTCAGTAAAGTCCTGTTATATGGTTGTCGTACGTGCTTCTATTCTTTGAACTATTTCTGTGCCGGCTCCTGTGATTCTTTGCTTGACTGATCTCTCTCTCTCTACCTATATATATATATATATATATATATATATATATATATGAAGTGAGGTTATGCCGGGATGTGGTAGTTTTACAGGAACTTATAGGTTGAGGACGCACGCACGAAAAAATCGATACTTGATTTCCAATGTTCCGGCCGGGGTCCAGCCTTCGTCAGGTAATCCCTGACGAAGGCCGGTCCCGACTGAAACGTTGGAAATAAAATAACGTTTTTTTCGTACGTGTCCTCAACCTACAAGTTCCTATATATATGCATATGCAAGAAGAGAGATACGGATATTAATTAACGAAGTCGTACAGGTATGCATATCATGACCCAAGATACCGAAGTATACGAAGAAAAAAACAATGGGTCACTTCGTTGTACTTCAATGGGGGAATTGCACTTGTAAGCCCTTGAAACCTGCACGGAACTTGTGAGAGGGTAATTTTAAATTTGCCAGCTCCACTTCGTAGAACGCATTTCATTACCTATTAAACGAAGAACAAATTAATAGTTTTCAGCGGCCATTGAAAGACGTTATTGAAATAAAAAATTAACCAAAGTAAACACAACTTGACAACACAAAAGAAACCAACCGAAACAACAAGCTAAACAAATCGCTGGTGTCTTTATCGCCTACTTTTTACGTCGTCATAGTCTTATCGCGCTCAGCTTATCACGCCATGAACTCAGGCATGCGGACAGTTCTCGCATGCGTAGTCAACATAGCCGCAATCTGAAAAATAAACAAACAAACAAACAAAAGAAAACCTCGCAGCAGTACTTGCTTTCCGACTGGTCAGTTCCACTTGCCCGCATGGATCGTCGCGATGATACCCATTGCTCATTCTTGCTGTCACTTTCATTAACCTCTCATCGAACATAAATAGATAAAGGAATAATGCTTCTCCGTTTCGTTCTCCTTTGGCTTAGAAAAGCAACCACCGACCTCCAGCGGGGAAGCTGACGTTGCCGTGGCAGCATAACATATCGTTTATCCTCTTCTTTCAGCCGTTCTCGCTCGGATTCGAGGAGAATCGGGCAGCTTTTATCCTCTTTATAATCTTTGCTTGTACCGTGTCGCACAAGATCGCTTGCGCTGGTATTTTTATTTCTCAACGGCCGCTCGGCAACCCCGCATGCCTCTCGATATTGTGAGAAACGAACCTGTGCGTTCAATCTGATTTTCTTTAATCGCTACGCCGTAACGACAGCCTTCAAATTCTTCGAGGTCGACACGGTCCCCTAAGCTGGATCGATGAACTACGATACGCTGTGGTATCTGGAGACCCGGCTGCTACTTTCCCATGCCGCCACGCAGCCTGATGTCATCGGAGTCGTGTGTAATGGATTTGCGCTTAAATCTACGATCCCCACTCGTTCCGCGGCTGGTTGGCTATGTGCAGAGTATTTCTCGTTCCAACTTTATTCCAGTAACATAGCCAGACTTTTACTCAGTTTGTGCATCAAGCTTCGTCGATTTAACTCACAGTGAAGTTGAAACAGTGAACCAAGCGCGCTCGAACGCGTTCTCGTCACCAGCAGCGGACACATTTTAAAGTGAAGCTTTGATCTTAGCGAACCTTCCGAACATTGCTTACCGCGGCTGCTGCAGTATTATAGGCTAATGATAGACACAACACAAGCGCCGACTAACTAAAAATGTTTTAAGGAAACGAGTTACGATTTACACCTCTTACTGCGCATGCGCCTGCGAGGCAATGAAATTCGGTGACAAAGAATAGCTATTAGATAAGGTACCATGAAGTGAAAATATAGAAGCGAAGCAGAAGAGGAGCTGAATAGCACGTGTCTATCTGTCATTCGCGTAGCCTGTAAGAAGGAAAACGTGAAATCTTTTTTTGCGTGGGGGGCTATGTTCGGCTGTTTGACGAATACCTCCCGCACAAAAAAAATGCTTGCAACAACGATCAGAGATGATTATCAAAGCAAGCGAGTCCCTTATGCGGCAAGCAGCTATCACATGGACAGACTTCGAAGTATATACTGCTGACGTCATTAAGAGAGCGTCCTGCAGTGGACATAAATATAGACTGATAATGATGATGATGATGACGGCACATTGACTGCGGTCCGCATGCTCAGCGCATGCGTGTAACCGCGTCAGTAACGTAGCTGGTTATCACTAGGCTGTGCAGCACGCACTCGCGACCTGTTAATATATCTATATATCTAAGCGTCTGAGCTCTCTGCCATCGCTGCATTTTAAAATTTGAGATTCGCTTCCCGTTGCAAACATTGTGTGCGTCGCCTCTTTTTTCTTGCTCGACACCCTGATGACGAAACTGTCATCGATCGCTCTCTTCAGCAACGGAAGGTGAGCTGTTGTTTCTCGCCCCTAATTGTTCTCACGCAAGAGGTAGATATTCCTTACAATGCCTCTTGTTCATGTTACAGCTCAGATTGCAGGATTCAATCCGGAACTTGGCGGCATAACAAACATGGCATTCTCGAGCTGACGCTGCGACCACAAGATGAGGCGGCAATAATGCGAAAGGTTTGGAAATTTAGTGCGTGGCGAGCTGACAGGCCTAACTGGTCGTACAGGCGTGCCTTACTTAAAGCTTTCCCTTCTTTGAGCGGCGCACAATTCTTTTTTTAACTTCTAGACAAGTCAACGCAATCCGTAGCATGTATAGTTCTTGGTTTATGCTAGTTTTCTATCTCATATTTCCAAATAGCAACTGGTAGCCGAGAGAACATAGCACGCAAAAACAGTAATACACAGCTCGGAGTCAGCGTTTCCACAAAGGGAAGTCCCTGGCCGACAGTGCCTCATGGCCGCATTCTACTCAAGTTTCCTATCTTTCCTTCTATGTTTCTCTCGTCCTTTCCGTAGAGTAGGCAGGCGTTGTGCCCCTTCTGGTGACAGTTGCCGGTTTTGCTTCTCGCTTTCTCTTTCCTGTGTATATGTTTACAAATCAAATAATAATATTAATAATAAGTTTATGACTCTGCAAGATATTTCGTCGTTACTTTAAAGCCAAACACGTTCTTTCGCCGACCGCCGGTCTATGATTAATAGTTGAAGACAGGATCTGCCAGGAACTCGAAGTCCATCTAGAGCCGAAACTGCCAAGTTACACATAGAAGATGAAACGTCACTGAAGTTTGATTTGGACAGCAACCAAAAGCTTTTTCGTTTTTTATACGCAAAGTGTAACGTCCAGTGTGACTCTAACAACACTTTCTGTAAGATGTCACCCGCGCGGTAGCTTAGTCGCTATGGCGTTGCGCTGCTGAGCTTTAGGTTAAGGGTTCGATCCCTTCCGCGGTGGGCGCATTTCGACGGGGCCGAAACACGTAAACACTCGTGTATGTGGATTTAGGTGCAAGTTGAAGAACCCCTGGTGATGAGTGTTAATCCAGAGTCCCCCCTTACTACGGCGTGCCTCGTAATTAGATCGTGGTTCTGCCACGTAAAACCCCAGAACTTACTCTAATGTTTTGTAGATATTCTGTCACGGTGCATCTGATACTCCCGGAGAACACTTTCTTTAATACAAAGTATGTTTCAACTTTCAGGAGGAATAGATGGAAAGGCAGGAAGTTTAGCATTTCAACTTTCATGTATTCAATGCGGACGCACAGCTGAAGCTCATTGGGCCTTGCGCGAATGCCGAAAAGCCTACACGTTGCGAACAATGCCATCCATCGACATTTCGTCCAAGAAAAGAACTTCGCAATAATACTCATTATCCTTGAACGGACGTCACTTTCCTGTCGTGAACAAACGTCGTGCTCCTATACAGCTCGGGACCTTCCGGTTTGCAAGGCGACCGCTGGACACCGCTTCATCAAGAGGGGCGTGTCCACACCGACCACATGCCATGCAGCCTGATATATGGCCGCTGGTTGCAGAGTAATTGCACGCTAATTGTCTCTACACAGAACACGAGCGACCCTGCGCATTTTGTAAACGGGTATCTTTACAGCGTAGGGCATCTCGAACTTAAATGGCCGCTCTGAATTTCGCGTTTCCAGATTTCGGGCCGCGTTTGATCGTTGAAACAAACTAACAAAAAAATGATGCAACCTTTCAATGCTATCCGCGAAGAAACCTGTCTGTCATTTAAGTTATCAGTAGCAAAAATGGGTATTTCTGTTTTTTTTTGTTTTTTTGTTTTTTTTTTTTTTACTTCGCGGCTTCCTGTACGATATTTCTTTCATTTAATCAATCATTCGCGTGACACCCTATCTTTCTTTATTTCTTTCTGTCTTTCGTTCTTCCTTTCTATTTTTTGTTTTACATAACGAAACTTACTTCTATTCCAACAGACAGCAAATCTGTGGAGACTGCATCATTTCATGTAAAAGCTATCGCAGCAGAGGCGATCTGTCGAGGGTGTCTCGGAATTAGACTAGGACGCATCGTGTTCTTGGTGGCATCTTTGAGCTTAAGAAAACAATGCAACAAGCGCATTTATTGTATGAGGGAAAATGTATACCGTGTGCCTGTGCAGCAAGTAAAATGCCGTAAGTTTGCGCTCTCGTTCTCCACTTCTGTAAAGTTGTGTACAGGGAGAAGCTGTATAAACAAGAAACGTTAAATCGCAACATGCGCGTTTTGCGTTAACCGACAAATTAATAAAAATGAGAATCTGGGGAAAAACAGTCACCCTGAAAATCCAAAACGGTGTGCGCGTAATATTATGGCGTACTGACGTCATTCTAGCCGCCATGTTTGGGCACTACCTAGCACGGTGAATAGCTGCGTCCAAAACGTCATGTGAAAAATATCTGTACAGGTTCCATGTTCACAATGTGCCGACCGTCGCAATATTCGGTACATCAGCTCATGTAAGGGTAACAATGATTCGTCTCAGGGTCTGAAAATGCACCGTGTCCAGATTGTATCGCGGCCTATTTAATAGCGTGTTTGCTTCGTTTTGCGTAACCAGCAATTCCAGCCGCAGCCTTGCTTGTATGTTCCTTTCCGTGAGAATAGCGTCTTGCTCGCCCCATGTTATTGCATTGTGCGTGTTTTGGACGTTCTCTGCGATGCCGTTTGATGCCACGTTGTTCCAGACGACCTCGTTTTTTTGTGTTCTTTCAGACGCCTTTAGAAGTTTCCTGTTTCTCCGATGTGAACACAGTCGCAATCTGCACAGGGAATTATTGTAAGTATAACTTGAGCTGCGCAAAATTTTTCTCACGCTGACGAGCTCATTCCTTAGCTTTCCCTTTAGCATATGCTCAAACTGCATGCCGACCTTACAAAAATGCTGGCCGGCGGTTGGTTAATTTCTCGGTTCTATGGGGGATTCCTTGAATGAGCAGCACAACTCCAAGCACTAGCACAGGGCCCCTTGACACACTTGAGGAAAAGGTAAACGATATGCAATCACACAGCTCACATATAAAGCATAGCTGGCTAAAAGTATTGCATTTCATTTTCCAATGCTTGCACCTCGAACCTGTGCACAGTGGTTGCGCACTCCAGAATGTGCAGACTTGTGTAACATGTATGGATTCAGATAAATCAGTGCAAGAAGCGAGCCTTCGATGTTGCGGGGACTTACAAACGCTCGAGCGTCTCCTAACCACATTTACTTTTGTAAACTGGCTTACTCATGCTTCATTCATGCGTGCTATTCGACAAGCATTCAAACGACCTCTACAGACTTATCGCTTTTCCTTCGCCGTTTTGAAAGCAGGTAAAAACATCAGAGTGGGGTATGTGCCTTGCCTACGTCTATACATCGAAGTCCCGACAACGAAGGTGAATGGAATTGAGGTACAGCACCAAAAGTTGTGCACGGCTATGGCTGCGACTTTCCAAAGAGCAGCCCCGAATATTGCGTGTGCCCTTGGTCTCAGATTACGGGTCGCCGGCCCCACAGCACTAGAAAATACGCGATCGAGATAAGAATAACGCGCGGTAGCTGTGAATCCGTGTTCGACCATTACCGGCCCGGCACTTTGAAAGTGGTCCGTGACTGACGCGGACAAGTGAGGCAGACGACAGACGGCACGTCTGTTCGCTCGCATTTTTTCGTCTGCGCCACCGGATGGTGACAGGCGAAAAGCAACACACCATATGCGAACCATCTGCAGACAGCAGCAAGCTACAGCGTGCACACGCAAAGGTACAAACAAGCAACCAAAAGGTCATGTCGATAAGGGGATACCGCCGTTGAATTTCACCGACGGTAAACTTGCGTGCCTGCGGCTCCGGAATGCTCACATGCGTAGCCCCGTCACGTTTGTTTTATACACTAACGTCCGCTGTGGACGACAAAAATCGGGCGTCAATATTCTCTGCTTGCCTGTTGCCATGTGCATCTCTGCCCTCAGACTCGGATATACAGGAACTGTGACCTGCGGGTGATAAAGCCTTGTAAAACGGACGCGCACGCGACGGTTGCGATTTATGGTTTTTGACAACGCACTCGTCGCGCATGAAGCGTCAAAGTGTCTTCGTTTCGCTGTTATCTCGCCGCAAACCAGTTCCCGACTCTGCGATGAACTCCGTCACTCTCACTGGCCCCTTCCGCCATCTCCGCATCGCGTTTGCTGGACCGACGGTGAGTATCTGACAGAATGTGTTTAGTCTTTAGGTCTTTTATTTGTTTCAAACATGTGCTACATCACATGGCTGAGGAGATGGAGAAAAAGCCACTGTATCTCGGCTTGACAAAGCTCCCATCTCCGGAAAGTACATCAGGCAGTTAGTTGCTCACCGACAGATGAACAACTCGATAAGTATATAGCTTCCCCTTTCAGCTAATACAATAACAGACTGAAGCCTGAAGCTAAATTTAACTCCAACAACTATTAGAACCGCAGAAAGAAATCACAAAAATATCTTTTTATCGTTTATGAAAGCAAGGATTTTGATAGACAAATCATTTAAACTATGGTTATATAGAGTCGACGGAAGAGCAGTTTCCAGTGCCCGCATTCCATAATGTGTGCGGAGCTGTGGGACATGCTAGATTTCGTGATGTCGTGTTAGGTAGTGGATTGGGTTCCTCTGTAAATTCGCAGTTTCTAATAAAAAAAGCAATTCTGTGCTGAATTTGTGGCTTATAGACAGATACCGAAGGGATAAAGAACAGTTACTTTCTTAAGACGGCCCATTTACTAAGCGGAACCTACCTGAAATTATATTAAGATGGTGCATTTAGTAGAACTCGTATGGAACGAAATTAAGAGTGTTATATTAGTAGCCCTGGCAAGAAGCTCCACTGATGGAAGAGCCCACGCTCAACTACATTCCCCCCCCCCCCCCCCCCATAGGTTCCATTCACTAAGTGGAACATTTCTGCAAATACGTTCCACTTGATTAATGGAACGTATATTGGACAAAATTAAGGGTTAGCAATGATCAAGAGTAGTCGAGCGGGAGATGGCTTGAACTAGGGCTGCGTGAGCCCTACACATGCCTTCTTCGACAACTGTTGCTTACTTGAAGTCTCTATTTACTTATGTGAACATCTAGCTTGTTTATATCCCTTTCAGTAACTGTGTACACATTTGCGGACGCGATTTGCTTATGCCAGTTCTGTACATCAGTGGCTAGAAAAGTTCACAGTCACTTTAGCCTACGCTAAAGAGGATGGAGGCGAAAGCATGCGCGCTCACGAGACGTTCATTAAATTACATGGTCATTCTCATTCGAGTGCGTTGTTACTTCCTATTACTTGTTTTCTCCTTACTTTTTTTGCGCTGTAGGTTTAGGTAGTTGATCCTCCGAAGACGTACTTTCCGTCACGCTACACAGCGCGTTCAGTAGTACGAGACAGACTGAAGCGCCCCGCCTCCGCGCCGCGTTTTATATTGAAGAGGCGCCACGTCATCGCACGGGCTTCTTCCGTTACGCGCCTAACCAGATGTACACGTAGACACCGCGTGATTGGTCGCGGTAGACAAGGTAGACACATAATTGACATTTGATTCACCTTTTTAACCTTACATTCGCGTTAATTCACATTTAATTCATTCACTTTACTTCACTTAATTCACATTTTGACTCACGTAATTTAACTTGGACTCACATTTAACGCCTAAAACATTTAATTCACATTAAACGTATCACCTATAATCCCTTAACATGCCATTAACTGCATTACTTCACTTCATTCACCTTTTGATTCGCGTAATTTACTTGAGATTCACATTTTGCAGGTAAAATATTTAATGCACATTTAAACGGATGACATCTAGCTAATCACTTATCACGTCATTTAATGTGTCTGAGACGTCACTTGAATTTTGGTGCCATAACGCCGGACAGCAGTGTTCGAATTTTCGACCCGTGAGCCATCTGTCTTTCGCCCTAACGACTCACGCACATTGAGCGTCGGGTCTATTGAACCCTCTGCTCCCAAATCTGACTCGGGTTTACTCCAAATGGCGGAATATCGCTGCCACATGAAAACGCAATACGCGGATTACTCACTCGTACTCACTGGCCAATAATTTCGCAGCCTACGTATTTGCTCACACTCACGTGTGCTCGAAGACGCCTCCCTTCCTAAACCGGGAATCACCTGAGCGCCGGAGAAAACGCAACGTCTTTGTGCCATTGGCAGACGCATTGTGGTCCTACCACAGCAGGCAATTTAATTAAAACACTCGGACGACATGAATTCAGGGCCGCACACGGTCACGTTAAAATTCTTGCGATTGACATCCACAGTTGCGATACACGAGACAATTTTGAACCACTGAGGTCAAGAAGCAATGGCTCAGACGCTTGCACACTATATAAAACGGGTCGCGAACAAATTCGGTGGCGCACGGCAGGCAGCCTTCACCACCTTCGTCAGGTCCGTCGCAATTCGTAAAACCACCCATGGAAGCACAGTCATAACGCCGTCAAAAAGATCCGAAAAATCACTGTAAGTACTCTACCGACATATCCTTCTCGCAGACACAATCTCGCGCAGATAGTACAAAACACGCCTATACGCAACCGTGCTACCTGTCGATTTTCATTTGCTCCCGTGTGCGGCGCTGCTCAGCAGGGTCTGTAGCGCCAGCTAGCCCAGATTGGGAAGTCAATAGCACTCCTAACACGCATTTACTCAAAATATAAAATTAGGGAATGATCTAGTTTTCATTTTTCCGGTATTTTTTTCAGGTTACCGTAAGATCAGGCATACAAAGCATTCTCTGAAGTTCTCACTAACACTTCCGCTGGAAAAAAAAAGCCAGTAGATCCCACTCCCTGTGGGAATCGATGCTATGCGAAGCAGTGTGTGGGGAGCCTACCATGTTAACGAAACGACCATGAGAGCACCAAGACGTAGGCGGCTCTTTCATAACCTACATGACACGCATCTCATGACATTCATGTCATGAGTCTTCAGGAGTCCCTTTACATACACCTAAGAGACCTTAAGGCGAAAGCCTTAGCCATGCTCATTACTAAGACTTCGACCTTAACCTTTAGCCTTTTCCTTCACTTAGTATCATATCTGAACCCATTCCATTGGTTTTCGAGTGTTAATCTTTTTTCTATGAGTCATTGTCATTTTTTCTGAGTCATGCCCATGATTATGACTTTTACCATCATCCTTTAGCGTTTCCTTCACTTAGTGCCCACCTCCGAACCCATTCCAATGGTTTTTAAGTGTTAATCTTTTTTTCGCTTAGTCATTGTCATTTTCTCTGAGTCATGCTCATGACTATGACTTCTACCACGATCCCTTAGTGTTTCCTTCCCTCAGTAGCCACGTCCGAACCAATTTCAGTGGTTTTTGAGTGTTATTATTTTTAGCTGAGTCATTGTCATTTTCCTGAGTCATGGTCATGACTATGACTTCTACCATCATCCTTTAGTGTTTCCTTCACTTATTACCAATGTCAGAACCCATTTCAGTGGCTTTTGAGTGTTAATATTTTTTCGCTGAGTCATTGTCATTTTTGCTGAGTCATGCTTTACTTCTACCAGCGTCCTTTGGTATTTCCTTCTCATAGTACCGACGTCCGAACCGATTTCAGCGGTTTTTAAGTTTTTCACTGAGTCATTGTGATTTTTGCTCAGTCATGGTCATTACTATGACTTCTACCAACATCGTTTAGTCTTTCCTTCACTTAGTATCTACGTCAGAACCCATTTCAGTGGCTATTGAGTGTTAATCTTTTTTCGCCACGTCATTGTCATTTATGCTGAGTCATGCTCATGGCTATGACTTCTACCAGCTTCCTGTCATTGTCATGACCTACATGACATGCATGTCATGATATTCATGTCAGGACATCATTTATGTCCGTCATATGCTTTTGCCATAGTATGCCAATTTTGGTACATACCACGTTACCGAAACGACCATGAGAGCACAAAGTCGTAGGCGGCTAGAAGACAGACAGACAGACAGATACTGACACGTATACATGTTTATCTTTCGCCGATGGCCGTTTTCCACCGGCTAACAAATGTTAAACGTTATCGCTCGGCGCAGGACGCGCCTGTACCGGAAGGTTCTAGAACGTTATCGATGCTTCTTTCCGTTGCCTGTTTTCACCGACGCTTATGTTATCTGATTGTATGAGCGACGCGAATTGTCTAGAACTTTCTGGAAGACACGCGCGTACCAGGGATTATTCTGGAACCTTCGATGACTCAGGTACGTATAAAAGCCGACGCGTTTTGTCGCTGATCAGATTTTCGACGATCGCCGACTGTGTTCGTCGCTATCGTTGTGCTTTGGGTGTAGCTTGCTTTTGTGGGCACAGGTTCGCCCAATAAACAACCAGTTTCGTCATACACAGTTTTGCGACTGTTTTATTTACCGTCACTACTACGTGACAATACTGTCAAAGTAGCAAATGTTCGCCAAGAAATGCTTCGCATTTAAAAAACGCAGCAAGCGCAAGGTAATCTGCAACTATCTGTTGTTGCCCGACTTATAAGTGTGAATTTCGGTGCTCAACTATTTTTCTTTGCAGGTAATGGATATGGTAAGTTAAAAGCCTGGCGTGATATGCAAAAGGGGTTAATCATCGTTTATTTTATTTTGTACATTGCCGAGGGCTGCCGAAAAGCTATACAAAGTTTGCCCAAATTACTTGAGTGAGATTGAGTGTTGCATATTTGTATTTACAGTGACACAAAGAAGACATACGCTCCATTAGCGATCGAAGTTGTCTGCATCAAAACGTAGCGTTACTACTTATTTTTAAGCGGAGAAGAATTTCTACATTTTCGAGCTGCGTCTAGTAAGCGGGAATTCCTATTACATAAGGATACCATTTAACTATCAATTGATTGAGTTCCATACTTTGTTCGAAGCCATACAGATATTAGTGAAGTAACTTGTCATTATATATAGGATATACAGATACAGATATTAGCGAAGTAACTTGCAGCAGATTACGACTGAGGTAGGTATTACTGAATGATGTATAGAGTCGTGCCTAATTATGTTGTGTATATGTATGTTGATTACCAAACGAATTCGTTTATAGCATTTTGGAAAAGGCAGAATACGAAAAGTCATGAATACGTTGCTCATGAGTCGAATGTCTCCGAAGGATACTTAAAATTCTCTTCCATCTCAGTCAGATGGTCAGATCCAGTTTTCTTCCATGTTACCAATACTAGGTTATGTAGTGTGTGTAGATGCCGATTGTTTCACCGTGTTATCTGTAGCTGGCGAAAGAGCTAAAAAGAACTATTTGCTTTAAAATTGCCAATGTTGCCCGTGGACGAAGCATTGGAAGCGACAGAAAGCGTTTGAGTCGCGTTCAAGCTCTTCACACGCTGTTTCAACAGTACGCGGAGGCGACGGGGTGGGTTTTAGGCGTCGCACCTCGAGACGAGACTGACGAAAAAACCATCGGCGTTTGTCAGAGTCTAGTAATAGCTTCGATAAATCTAGCTTGACCTTTACTGACCGTATAAGGCGTGTGTCGTCGTCCCTTTCTGTTCGTGTCAGTATGTTCTGTTGGAAACCATTTGTGCCACTTGTGCTTTACTAACCGTTCCACTCAAACCGGTGTATGCTCCACCATGTGATTTGCACAGCTCCCCAGAAGTAAGGTTATGACGTGTTTGTGGGTGACGCTGATGCCAGCCGCGTAATACGAAACACACTGCGTGTCTCTGGAGGCCTCCTAAGCCACCACGTGTGTCCTACGTATCTGCTGTCAACCAAAGGAGCGTGCCTCGATTGTCCCTAGAATATTTAAAGAAAACATTGACCAACGATTACGATACTCCCTAATGCGAAATCTGAGCGCAGCTCTGTACGTGTTTTCTTTTCGCGATATATTGGCTGGCGCGGACAGTCTGTCTCGTGCGGCACGTTGTAAAAGGAACGAAGTGTTGCGCGACTGCCTGGCTAATCTGGAGATCGCGAGAGCCAGCGCGTGGGTGACGCGTGGGCGCGACTCACAGTAGCCGCCGCCGCCGACAGACCTCTGTTCATGCAGTGCTTTGTTTCCATATATAATATCGTTGGACGCGCTCGCCGCATTTCATCGATGAACTGGCGGCGACGTGCTCCTCTGGCGCCGTCTCGTAGCGGTCGTCGCAAGTCCTGCGCGGTACAACGCGTTTCTTCTCGCGCCGTGTTCCGCGTTCGCTACCAGACGACGCGCGCTACTCTGGCGCCATCTCGTAGGCATAGTCGCCGCACTACGCTTTTCTTCTCACGTTTTCGCCATACCTTCCACCGCTTTCAGCTTCATGATTCCGCTGCACCCTCCTCTCCACTTTCCTTCTCGCGTCTTTCATTCCCCGCTGCGTTTCGCGTTAGCTTTGATCTTTAGCTGTGCTCGTTCACTCGGTTACGCCGCCGACGCTCGCCGCTGGAACGGGCGCCTAAGAACTGCGCTCTAATAGAAACGAAAACACTGGTGTGCCTTTGTCCGGTGTAAACTGTAAGGTGAGACACAGTACGACGCGGTTTGAATTATGGCGTTTTAAAAGCGGAGCTGTTTAAGCTCTTGGTTAGGCCGCGTAGTGCGAACAAAAAAACTGCGCCTGGCGATGACGTCACCGCGCCTTGCCTAGCAACCACCTTGCGTCGCGGCATGTGCTTTGCGTCCTCTCCGTGCCGTGCATAAGTTGCCTTGACATGGGACGTTAAGGATAGGGAAATAGAGCATGCGCGCGGCACGCGCTTTGCTCGGGAGAGAGAAAGAGAAAATGAGGTCGAGAGAGAGAGAAAGAAATTGTAGCAGCACCAACGAGGCAACGCGCCGAGCTGCTGCCGGCACCGTCTGCGTTTCCCCGCGTTCGCGCCGAACGCGCGCGGTGTCCGTGACTGCCGCGCGGTGTCTGGCGGCGGCTCGGCAGGTTTCGACCAGCCACGCCCCGGCAAGTGCGGAGGCGCAGCTTGGCCGTGACGTCAAAGGGGAGATAAATCTCGGAGCCGCCGCGACGGCGGCAGGGCTCTTGTTGACTTTGTGGCGAGTACATGTAGCCTTGACATGGGACGACCAAAGAAGATACGTACACCCGATGCTTTGGCCGCTCATCTTGAAGCGCGCCGCGCGGCCAAGCGAGAATTTGCGCGTCGGTGGCGAGCCGATTCGGAATACCGTGCCTAGCAGCACTCAGCATTTCCTAACAAAACTTAGCTAAACCTAGTAAAACCAGGAAGAAGCTACAAGCCGATCACCAGCTCCGCTGTTTACTCCAGCCTTGCACCACTAGTGCAAGCTGTCCGCATTTTCTTTAACAGCGGGGCTGGTTAAGCCGACCGTCAGTTCCTAACGCGCGAAGATAAAATATGGGCCGATCGTGGTGGTTGTGCAGAAAGGGTCCAAGTGCAATGGCACATACGCCTGTGAACTAGCGAAACTGAGCCTGGCTAAATCTAGCTAAGCATGGTTGGGACTACTTAAGCTTAGTCATCGATAGCCAATAATAACTAATCGATAATCGACAAATAATCAATAAATTCCGGAAAATTCTGGGGATGACTTGGTAGTGCTTAGCTTAACCCAAATATCTGGCCAATACCTTGCAATAGCCAATCGATAGCCAATCAATAGCTAATCAATAATCGATCAATAAATTCCGGAAATTGCTGGGGATGCCTTGGTAGCGTTTAGCCTAGAGCAAGTACGTGGCCAATACCTTGCGCTAGCCAATCAATAGCTAATCAATAATCGACAAATAATCAACAAATTCCGGAAAATGCTGGGGATGACTTGGTAGGGCTTAGCCTAGCCCAAATACGTGGTCAATACCTTGAGATAGCCAATCGATAGCCAATAAATAGCTAATTGATAATGGATCAATAATCAATAAATTCCCGAAAATGCTGGGAATGGCTTGGTTGTGCTTAGCCTAGCCAGGACTCGCGAGGTGCCCATCGGCTCCGCTGTCTCTTTAGCATTGCGCCTCCAGTGCAAGCTATGCTGTTATGTTACTAGGCACGCCGTATAGTGGGGGACCGCGGAGTAATTCGAACCACCTGGGGTTCTTTAACGTGCACCTAAATCTAAGTACACGGGTGTTTTCGCATTTCGGCGCCATCGAATTGCGGCCGCCGTTGCCGAGATTCGATCCCGCGACCTCGTGCTTGCTTAGCAGCCCAACACCATAGCCACTAAGCAACCACGGCCGGTACGACGCGGTTTAACAAAATGATGGCTCCTGACTAATTATCATTGCGGCCAACTTGCACTACGACGGATTCCTCCCAGCGACCCAGATTGGCGGTCGATGAACTGACCCCGAACGACTGAAGTGCGGCTTGACACCCGAAAGAAGCATCGCGTGTGGTTGGAGCTTCACTCAACGAGGGGGACAACTGTGGACATTGAGGCAATGTACGCATCCTTGACTGTAAGCCACGCACTCGTTTGCGTAATGGTTGTACCGGCGATTTTCCTGCGATGCAGCTTTGCGGTTGACGCCGTGGCCGCTAATACCACTTGGGCGTGCTCAGATACGCCCATTGCGTCGTTCTGTAATTGCATGCGCATGCACTGCTTGTCGCCGCCACGCGTCGCACGATCGCGCGTTACGAAAACCTTTCGTGCTTAGGCGTCATAAAAGTTGTGCAAACAGGCGCCTTTTTGGTGCTCCCTTGGAAAGGATCCCCCTATACTGGCGAGGTAGTTATCACGGCGAGACCACACACGATGGCGGAGTGCAGCCAAGGATGCAGCGGAGTGCAGCCACTGCAAGAAAGAGTGTCGCCGCAAAAGGAAGAACACGAGCGCCAACTGTGCCTGCCGCATTGGCATGCACCCAAGGCAGAATAATTACGTTGTTTCTAGTACTCGATAAGGTGACACCCCTGCTATTTTCTTTAATTAAATATACGCGTATGTTTAGATGATGTTGGCATCTGCGTCGGTGCCCTGAACGCATGCCTCTTTTGTTTTATGAAACATGATTCGATATGTTCCCTTCTATGATACAAAAAACAAGACTGAAATCAGCGACAAATATAGTTTAAAAGAATGAGAGAGAGAGATAAACTTTTATTTTCCGAAACGGTAATCCGAGTCAGGACCCGGTTCACCCTAGGTGGGAGGATTCCTTATTCCAGGAACCCTCTGGCTTGGGCTGCCTCCTTGGCCCGGGCGACAAGACTGCGTTGATCGTCCAGGTCGTCAGAGGAAAGCTTCGCCTCCCACGTTTCAGTGGTGGTAGAGAAGTGCGCTGAGTTGGGTTGCTCCTCGTGTCTTGTGTCGTCTTGTTGAGCTTGTGAGCTGGGGTCTGGGGATGTGTCACGCAGTGGGCAATCCTGGACCATGTGTTGCAGGGTGTCTGGGACGTCACAGTGGGTGCATGTGTATGAGTACTCTGTAGGATATAGTCTGTGCATGATTATTCCGTGTACATAGGTGTTTGTCTGTAGGCGGCGGAGGATGACTTGTTCCTCTTTGCTCAGCTTCTTGTGTGGTGATGGATACGTTCTTCTGCTGAGTCGGTGGTGTTGCAGAATCTCCGAGAACTTTAGAGCGATGTCATCAACGTTGGTGGCCGGCCTAGTGTGGAATGGCAGGAAAGCCCGGCTGGTATGCTCGCGGGCAGCGGCGTGTGCCGCCTCATTTCCTGTCATGCCCTGATGGCCTGGAATCCAGTTGATGTGGGTGTCGGGGAGCGGGGCGCGTGCGATGTGATTTTCAAGTATCTTGAGTGCGGTTGCTGATATGCGTCCTTTTTGATAGTTGCGAGCTGCTGCTTGGGAATCAGTGAGGATTACGGCTACTTCAGGGCAAGTTGTTATCGCCAGAGCAATTGCCGTTTCCTCTGCAGTCTCGGCGGCTCTTGCCCGGATGGTGACAGCGGCGAGTTCATTGTCTTGGGGATCCGTGACACTTATGGCAAAGGCGTTTCGTTGAATATACCGGGCAGCATCGGTGTACCTCGTGTCAGGGTTTGTCGCGTATTTCTTGCTGAGTGCGCGGATTCTGCTTTGCCGACGCTCCTTATGGTAAGTCGGATGCATATTGCGCGGTATGCGCGCAACGCTGATACACTCACGGAGTGCGGGTGGGATTCGTGCTTTCTGGTCTGTTTCGGCAATGTAGCTTTCACTGTAGTTGAGGTAGCGCAAAACTTCACGTCCGGTGGGTGTGAGCTTGAGCCGCTCTAGTTGGCTGATTTTATGAGCCTCGGAGAGCTCTTCCCACGTATTGTGGACGCCGAGCTTGAGGAGTTTCTCCGTTGATGCCGTGGGTGGAAGGGTCAAGGCTACTTTGATTGCCTTTCGAATGATGACATTCAGTTTCTTGATGTCAGCCGGTTTGAGTGTCAGGTAGGGGGTGCCGTAGGTGATACGGCTAGTTAGGAGAGCTTGAATTATCCTTAGCGTGTCTTCCTCTTTAAGTCCGCTTCTGTGATTGGTTATCCTCTTGACAAGGTGCGTAACTTGTGACAGTGTACGTTGGAGACGCGGAAGAGTGGCCGCTCCTGATCCGTCTTTGTGGATGTGAAGACCGAGTACGCCAAGGGAGTCGACTGTAGGGATTTGGGTTCCGTTGAGGAAGACGCTAGGATCGGGTTCGATATAGTTGGGCGGTCGTCCTCGCGTCCGTGCTCTGAGCACGAGAAGCTCCGACTTTTCAGCTGCGCATTGGAGACCGCAGTCTCGGAGGTAGCTTTCGATGGCGTCGATGGCTTCTTGTAGACTGCGTTCTTGTGTGATGTCGTCGGCGTAAAGGGCATGACATAGGTTTGGGATGGCATTGAGTTGTTTTGGCAGCTTGATCATTGCGATGTTGAAAAGGAGTGGTGAAATAACTGATCCTTGTGGAGTTCCTTTGTTGGGTAGCCGAAATTTATCGCTGCGGAGATTGCAGACGCCTACTGTTGCTGTTCGGTGTGTCAAAAAGCTGCTGATATAGTTATAGATCCGGGCTCCACAGCCTGTATCTTCGAGGTTGCGGAGGATGGCTTCGTGGCTTACGTTGTCAAATGCGCCCTTTACGTCGACTGCCAGTATTGATGATTTGCGTCTGCGATCAAGGTAGTCGAGCAGGTCTTCCTTGAGGAGCAGGAGTACATCCTGCGTGGACAAATGCTGTCGGAATCCGAACATGGTGTGCGGCAAGTATCCGTTGTCCTCGAGGTATGGGGTTAACCGGTCGTGCACCATGTGCTCGAGGAGTTTGCCCACGCAGGACGTGAGGGAGATGGGACGGAGGTTTTCGATGCGAAGGGGTTTGTTGAGTTTGGGGATCATGGTGACCATCCGAATGCTTCCAGGCTGCTGGTAGGTCCCCCTTTTCCCAGCAGTCGTTGTAGTACTGGAGTAGTGCTGTTGCGGCCGATTGCGGAAGGTTGCGTAGGAGCTTATTAGTGATTCTGTCCTTGCCGGGACTAGTGTTTCTAGTGAGTTTGGCTAAGGCTGCGTGGAGCTCTGCTTGCGTGAATGGTCGATCAAGGTCTGCGTTTGGTGCGCCGTCGTACGCCTTGCCGCTCACCGACGAAATGGGCTTGTCGCAGCTAAGTTTCTGCTGAAGTTCACGAAGGAGATCATGCTCCGATCCAGCGTGGTTGTGGATTAGTCTGCGCAGATCTTGCCGTTGTTGCATTTTGGTGCGGTCGGTAGCTAAGAGAGCGCGTAGTAGGTGCCAGGTTTTCTTGGTGCTGAGTGTTCCTTGTAGGCTGTCACAAAAGGTGTGCCAATTTTGCCTAATAAGTTGCTCCGCGTAATCTTGGGCCTGTATGGTGAGAAGGGCGATTCGTTGCTTAAGTTTTCTATTCAGTTTCTGCCTCTTCCACCTCCTCAGGAGGCTTCTTTTGGCCTCCCAGAGATGAAGGAGATGCGGGTCGACTGCGGGGCTGTTGGTGCTTAGTTGGATGTTCTTGGTGTGGTGTTCTGCGGTGATGAGAAGGCCCTTGAGTCAATGGTCAATGTCGTCGATTGTTGTGTTGCCGCTGAGGTTGTCTCTGAAAGACTTCCAGTCTGTTAGTCGGGCAACTCCAGTCTTGGTTTGCTTCCGGTTGTGGGCGATGTCAAGTTGGAGAATGTGGTGGTCGCTTCCGAGCGTCTCCGAGAGTCGGCTCCACTCGGCCCAGAGGACGTTCGATGTGAAGGTTAGGTCCGGGTTTGTGTCCCTGGAGACACTGTTTCCGACTCTCCTGGCCTGTAGCGGGTCGTTCCAGAGGGTCAGCCTGTGTTGTTGGGCAGTATCGTGTACGCGGGCTCCCTTCTTGGTGGTATTTGGATACGCCCATGCTGTGTGTGGGGCGTTGAAATCTCCCATGATGACAACTTGATGGCCTTTCGTGCGTTTCCTGAGTTCACGAATAAAGTGGTCGAATTCCGGAAGTTGGTCCCGAGGAGGACTGTATATGCTGACGACAAAGAGGCTTTGCTGCGTTTTTCTGTCTGGTAGGATCTCCACTAGGGTGTGCTCGATGGAGATGTCTTCCATTTCATGTTGCTGCGTTGTGAGAGTTTTCCTCGTTAGGATGGCTGTGCGTTGGGTTTGTGTATGAGCAGTGTATCCTTAAAGTCGAATGTTGCGGGTGTTGGTTTCCTGTAGCGCAATGACATCGGGCTGGTCCTGTTTGACGAATTCTTGTAGGTTTGCATAGCGGGGGCGGAAGGACCGACAGTTCCATTGCCAGATGCGCAGGGGTTTTTACGGGCTCTTTGTTGTGGTTTTAGGTGTCGCCATCATTAGGCTCTTCAGTTTCACAGGGCGAGTCACGGTTGGGTGAGATCGAGCGGGATGCATTGTGACTGTTCGTGCGAGCCTTCTTTCTGCCCTGCTCGGTGGCGTTGAGAAGGCTGTCGAGGTAGGACTTGGTGACGTAATTATTCTTCGCGTGTGCTATGAAGTTGTTGACCTGGGCTGTTAAGCCGGTCACCTGGCTTGTGAGAGTGGTTACTTGATTTGCGAGGGACGCGACTTGAGTGGTAAGGGTTGCAATCTTCTCGACGATAGGCTTGGTGATGTTTTCGATCATGGTGAGGATGTTCTTTGTAAAGACATCCTCGAAAGCCAGGAGGTGCTTCTGAACTCTAGCTTCGATCGCGGCATGAACTGCCTCCGTGGTTAGCGTTGTAGATGGCTGCTTGCTTCCATGTTCGTAGTCTTTGCATCTTTGGAGTAGTCTTTCTATGAGGCTTTGTTGATTTTGCAGTTTGCTCTCGAGGGCTCTTACGGTTACCGTTTCTGCCGATTCGACGCTGGCGCTGCCAGAGCTGCCGACCGCTTCGGCGTAATTCACGCGTTTTCGGGAACGCGACCGCGACCGCGACCGCGATCTTGATCGTGATCTTGACATGGATCTGCTACTTCTTGTGGTGCTACTGGTGGTGTTGCTTGAGTTGGAGGCGTGTCCATTGGCAGCGCTTAGTTCAGGGAAGTCGTCGGGGTTGGAGCTCCATCGACTGTCTCGTTCATGGATCCTGTTTTGCCATTGCTGTCTGACTTGGTAAGGTGGTGGGTTAGGATTGAGCTTTTTTTTTGCAGTCTTTCCCGGCTGTTTCATGTCCTTCTCCGCAAATCTTGCACGTGGGTTGGCAGTTATGCTTTGAGGTTTGGTTTGTTTTGCCACATTTGTAACAGAAATTTGGGGTTGGTTTTGGGCAAACGTCTTGGCGATGTCCGAGGTTGCCACAGGTTCGGCAATATTGAACTGACTTGCCGGTAGTCAGATCGGTAGTCACCGCTCTGATAAATGATGCTGTAGGGAACGTGTGGGCCCTCAAAATAGATGACCGCCGCTGTAGACTGTCCAAGCATGCGGGCGTTGAGGACTGTATAGCGCGCTGGCACTCGGATTCCATCCATTAGCTCCGCACTGCAGGTCCCAGGAGTGATGCCGTAGATAACGCCTTTGCTAACATCTTCGGGTAGACGCAAGTTGGCTTTCACATTGTAAATGCTGCCTCCAAGCTGTATATTGCTGATCTTGGCCAAGTTTTGAGCGTAGGTTTTGTTGGCTGTACTTGCAATAATGAGGTTTTCTTCTTTTTGCATTTGTACGCGGACGTTGTCGTGGAATTCCTTTTGCATTATACCGCTGGCTCTTCCGACTGCGTGAGTGACTGCGACAAGTGACCATTTGGCGAGTTCAAGGCCAGCTTGTGGGCGGTAGACAATCTTGATGTCGTCCAAAGGTAGGGGCGGCATTCTAGGTTTGCGCGGCGGTGGCGGCGTGGCTGGCTGTTGTGTGGATTGGGTGACTGCGGGGGCTTTGATGCGCGTGGTTTCCTTGTTGCTTTTCCTTTCCCATGTCAGCCATTGGTCATTGAGGTCTATAGTTCTGCCACTGTTCTTGTCATAGGTCCAAGATCGCGTGACGTTGGCTAATTCCGATGAGTCTGTTTGCATTGCGCTCGTTTCTTCTTGTCGTTCGCTTGACGTCGCGTCCGTCGCGGGTGTTTCTTGGCTCATCTCAAGTATTGGCTATCAGCCGCAACGCCGGCGAGCGCCGAGCCTTTTCCCCGGCGTGCAGTGCACGTACGGCGCCTACTGCAGTGTTGCGCGTGCAGCGGCGAGCGCTGTCGGCCTCCTCTCCCGCGCACCGTGTGGCTGTTGCACGTGCGTCGGTGGTTCTCCCCGGTAGGCCGGTGTGGTCTCGCGCGGCGTTAGGCTTAGCAAAACGGGAGGTGGTCGGTGAAGTTCTAGCTCAAAATCTTGACGAAAAACGCACTCACTTTTAAAGTAGGTGGTATTCGCCGATTCCTTGTAGCTTGCCGAATCTCTCGGTGCGAAATAAAAGGGAGTGAGCAGCCTATTTCGTAGAAATGAGCGCAAGACGCAGGAGCCCATGTGAGGCACGTCAGTACTCCACGGCCCCCTAGTTGTTTTCTTAAAAGAATGAACTTGCAAATTATTGAACTTAGGTACATGGGCAAACGTTCGCGTGCCCCAGCAGTAGAGGTGCATGTACGCGTCTGGTAAACTTTCGACCATAGCATTGGTGTCACCGCTGACTTATAAGCACAGGTGCGTCGGAACCATGTGCACCCGCATGTTACAACACGGGGTTCAACTGTGTCTGGGCAAACGGGGACCCTAGCGGCATAGGACACTCGAAGTGTGTTGCAAACATTTACTGCCATCCTTACGAAAGCCACACTCTAGCTTGGTCTGTAGTCACGGATTGACCGTACCAGGCTTTCGACCGAGGTTCGCAAATATACCAGGAATATCTGATGCGCTTATTTGTACTGAACGAAGTTTGCATTTCCCTGCACTTGGTGATCTACGTTATGCTCACTGCTGTCGTCTGGTGGTGGCCCCCTGGCCTCGTCAAGCTGTACTCTTCCAGCTTTCTTGTAAGGGTGGCTTTCGACGCTGTACATTGTACTTGTTGTAAATAAAGGTGACTTGACTTGGTTGTGATTCAACCTTCTTGTTTTGTATCCACCTACACTGGGGTAACGCGCTATGCGAAATTTCGAAAACATTCGACTATGAATTAAAACATGGAGCATTCAGTTAAGCCAGCATGAGATGCCAGCACATACGTTGGTTCTCAGCATTTAAATATCTCATTTTTTGTGCTACGTGCGTGCAGAAACATAATTGAGAAATGCGTGCAAGAACGTGTATTGAGAACTTTGAGACCTTCTGAATATGGAGGTAAACGTGGTTGCATTCAGTTGCCAGCCTGAGCGGCATGCTCGTCGAACGTAGATGCCAACCTTTCTTTGCAAGGGAGATAGATAACGATTTATGCTGATTAGGCCGTCTCACCCTTTTGCATCACGTGCAGCAAAATGCCGCACTGTTTGATCTTGATGTAATCACGGTGCGTGGGACGGAATGAGAAATGAGCCATGCCGATGGCGCTCTTCTTGAAAGCATCTCTTGATCTAAAGGTGCGCAGAGCAGCAACGGGCAAGTGGTAATGCTTGGGTGCCCAGTCCCTGCAATGAAGATCCTGTTGTAGGCTTTGCCCACAGCAGGAAAAGCCCGTTGTTTGCAGAGCGTACATTACCTGGACAAGCAACGAAGGGGTATGGCTCTGGCGCGCCCAGCAGGATCATTACCTTCCTTCGGAAAGTAATTTGCGTTGAGGGCTTGCCCGCCATAACCGAATCGTATCCGTTAGTCGTGTCAATATCCCACCGGTTCTTAGGAGCTTGGTTCATGACAGTATTCCATCGTGCACATACAATTCTACGCAGTGATCTAGTCTGCTCGCTATATTTATTTATTTATTTATTTATTTATTTATTTATTTATTTATTTATTTATTTATTTATTTATTTATTTATTTATTTATTTATTTATTTATTTATTTATTTTCAAATACTTCAGCCCTATGCAGGGCTATTGCAGGAGTGGGAGTACATGGAATACATAAATGAAAGACTTAGAACAGTAACATCACACCAATGCTTGTACAAAATCAGATGTCGCCATTTCACGAACACAACCGGGCAAATCATTCCAGCATTCAATAACTCTCGGAAAAAAACTGTGTTTGAATACGTTAGTGCGCGCAAAAAAAGGGCTTTAAGTTAAGGTTGTGGCCACGTCTAGTCGGAAGTGCACGATGTAGTTATCATTAGACAGTCGGCAAGACGACTGAACAAATTAATGTAACAGTTTCAAAGAATCAATATCACGTCTGGTACACAAAAGAGGTAACTTCAAAGCGGCCATTGCAGATGAGGGTGAAAAATCACGGTCATAGTGATGGTGAATGAAACGAACAGCCTTCCTTTGGACAGATTCAATTTTATTCATGTCGCACACTTTATATGGATGCCATACGCATGAAGTGTACTCTAATATAGGGCGAATGAGTGTTTTGTACATTAGTAATTTAGTGCATTTTGGAGATTTAGATGACGTTCGTCTTAAATAACCTAATTTTTTAGTGCTTTAGAGGTAACATAATCTATATGATGTGACCACTGCAAGTTGTGTGTGAACATAACGCCAAGGTATTTGTACGTCTGCGCCCGGAGAACTGTTATGTTGTTTAAAGCGTACACATGCTGTGATAGAGAATGGCTGTTTGTAAATGACAATACTACTGTTTTTTGAAAGTTAATGCGCATCTGCCAATCCGAGCACCATGAGCAAAACTGCCTGCAAGAATCCTGAAGTAAAGTGTGATCATTAGCAGCAGTTATTACCTGGTATAGCACGCAATCGTCGCCATAGAGACGAACTTTGGACCTAATATTGCTGGGAAGGTCATTTATAAAAATCAAAAGCAGCAGGGGTCCCAGAACGGAGCCTTGCGGAACACCAGATGTTAGTTTTATTGCTGAGGACGAGTTGGAATTAAATGAAACGAATTGAGAGCGCGAGTTGAGAAAGCTAGCTATCCAGTCAATCAATTGAGGATTATTTAAAATTACGTTTAGTTTACTTAGAAGCTTGTTGTGTATAACGGTGTCGAAAGCCTTGGAAAAATCTATAAATAACGCATCAATTTGATTACCAATGTCTAAATTGCTAGCAATGTCATGTGAAAATTCTACCAATTGTGTTATTGTGCTGAAACCACGACGAAATCCGTGTTGTGTGTTGGACAGAAGGTCGTTCGATTCAAGATACTCAGTGATATGTTTATGAATGATATGCTCCAGCAGCTTCCCGGAATTGGAGGTAAGCGATATAGGTCTATAGTTGGACAGAAGTTGTCTATTGCCTGATTTATGCAGAGGCAAAACTTTAGCTAACCTCCAGGACTCGGGGACGGTACTTGAAGACAAGGATTTGTCAAAAACGATCGCCAAATAACGTGAACACCAGAGAGCGTAACGCACCAGAAAGCTGTTTGGAATATTATCGGGGCCAGTGCACTTCTTTGTGTCGAACTTGAGAATCAAGTTTATGATGCCATTTTGACTGATTACCACGTCGCCGATGGACAGATCAGGATTAGAACTTGTGAGCAAAGGGAGAGCGTTATTTTCGTGCGTGAACACTGACTGAAAGCAGACATTGAAAGCATTGGCTATTTTAATACGGTCTGAAACAACCGTGCCATCTAATATTAAGGAAACTGCATCAGTTTTAGTTGGGGTAATAGAAGCCCAGAATTTGCGCGGGTTAGACTGCAATAATCCTGGAAGCTCAACTTGAAAATAAAAGTTCTTGGAACTTTGCATTTTGTTAAGCAGGTCAATCACGGCAGTGTTAAAGCGAACGATAACATCTGAATTACATGTCTTTTTCAAACGGCGCAGACGACGAACGCGACGCGAAGCTTGCAGTAAGCTGCGATTCATCCATGGTATCTGAGGATTTCTCTTTTTCGTTTTGAGAGGAACAAAATTATCAATGCATAACTTCACGATATGCTCAAATGCACTGACCAATCTGTCAACGTCACCATGAAGACTACGTGCTTGAAAAGAATCAAAGTTAGAAGCTAGCGTATCTGTTATAGATGCGTCGTCACCATGAAGAAAGTCATGAAACTGCGTAATACTAGGCTGCTGTTTAATCGATGAAGATGGAAGGGAAACGTGCAGAGCTTTGTGGTCAGAAATGCCATCAATTACGTCACATTGGAACGCAGTTTGAATTAACTGAGAACTGAGAAAAACAAGGTCTATAACAGCGTTATGGCGGGTTGGAGTTTTTACGATTTGAGTAAGGCCCAGGGTTAGTGAAATGGATAACAGTTCCCTACAAATAGAAATGTCCTGACCAGTGCAACTTTGTGTTTGTCAGTCAATACCCGGTGCATTAAAGTCCCCCATGAGCACAAATTCTGAAGCACCGAAGTCGTGTTCGTGCAAGAATATGCTAAGCCTTTGAAGATCTTCCAAAGAGCAACCTGGTGCGCGATAGTATACACCAACAATAATCGACAATTTATTTAAACAGAGCTTACACCAAGCAAGTTCAACGTCATGTGTGTCAGGGAGCACAGAAAATTTAATGTCTGAACGAATAAGTAGCGCAACACCACCACCTTTGCCACTTGATCGGTCATTGCGTACTGCTACATAGCCAGGCGGGGTAAATTCACAATCAAACACACCATCATGTAGCCAGGTCTCCGTTATGGCCACTACATGGGGAGAGTACGACGTAACGAGAGCAAGTAAAGGCACGAACTTTTTAACAATGCTTCTCGCATTTAGATGCAAAATACTTATATTAAGAGAAGTTGCTGGCAGTCAACAAGAAGTTGCTCCAGTTTTAGAAGCAAAAGATGATTTAGGAACGCCAGTAGAATCGCACTTTAGAGAATCTGTGCTATTGTCGCACATGTAGCGCACGTCATCAATATAGGCATGATCATAGCGCAGTTTGACTCTGGATCCATTATCACGAAAACTAGCAGTTGCTTCCCACAGTTTCTTTCGTAAGGTGCGCACGTTCGGGGATAAATCTTCCGTTATGTACAAACCAGACCCTTTCAGTTTCGTAACACTTCTCAAGACCCGCATTCTTTTCCCTGTAATCAAAAAGTTTCATTATGACTAGTCGCGATCTCCCTTCCCGTGGTCTGCCGATACGATGACAGCGCTCAATATCTGGACATTTTATCTGAAGACGCTCAGATAGCACACGTGTTACAGCATTCAGCAAGGAGTCAGTATTTTCGTCACGTGTTTCCGATAAACCGTGCAAAAGAATATTGTTCCGGTGTGAACAGTTTTCTAAACCATCGGATTTTAAACTGACTTTAGTGACCGATTCCCTAAGTGAGGCAATTTCGGAGTTCAGCTTGTCATATAGCGCACCACGATCAGCTACAGCTGTAGAAGATTCGAGTACAGATACACGCGTCTCAAGAGTTTCAAAACGTGAGTTAAAGGATTCTTTGATATCGGCAATATCGCTTGCAATTTGTTTCTGACCAGCCAGTAATTCCGCTAGAAGACTAGCCATCTCAGGTGGGGGTCTAGTTGAGCTACAATAGCTATTAGAAACAGAGGTGTTAACTTTGGTTGTCTCTGCTGCACTTGCTGAAGGCACACCTCTAGGTCCAGGGTTAAGTTCAACCTCCCCACTCAAGAGAAGGTTATCGAAACAGTGCAAAATACGAGAGCAACAAGCAACAAGACTGTTCGGGCAGAACAGAAGCAACAAGAAGCGGTCGTCGGAACGATAGCTATAGGCATCAGGAATATAACATACCTGCGTAAAAAACAGGCAGCGAATTAGCAACATTTCGGCGTTGCCGCTGTTCTGCCCACTGATATAGTGTGCCGTTGCGAAGACCTTTATAGCGTCCGGTGTCGACATTGCTGACCACAGGTTGTCGATGATTGGCCGTGCGAGGATGTAGTCAGTTACAAGTGGAACACGTGGGAGGCCGTCGGGAGAGCCACGCACGATGCCAGGGCTATTACCAACCGGGGTGACAGGGCAGCCCATAGGCACGCCAACGACAGCATCCATGTGTCGCGGAAAAGGCAGTGTGGACGATAAGGTAGCGTCGCCGCAGAGCAATCCATGGCAGAATCCAAAAAGCTGCGTAAAAAACAGGCAGCGATTTAGCAACATTTCGGCGTTGCCGCTGTTCAGCCCACTCGGCGTTACCGGCGTTGCCAACATTTCGGCGTCGCCGCTGTTCTGCCCAACATGACAGCGGTTCACGATGTCCGCCTTCCCGCGAGCGTGCTAGACTTGGCGGATGTAAAAATAAAGTGATTGTCGTCGAGTGCTCAATTACGGGCACGCCCAAACTATAGAATGGCTCAGTGCGGCAACGATTTCAAGGTGTCTCACGTACCCTGCCTCATGCACATGCGCATGTGTCGTTTTAGTGAATGCGAATTGTGTGAGAGACATCGCTTTCAAGAACATACGTTTCTGATGTGACAGTACTGATCAATGACGCTTATAGAAGCGCCCCTGTGCACTGCTGAGGTCCCATCTGTTATGCAGAGATTTTTCTTCTTTTTTTAATCTCCCTCTCTAAGTGTGTGCATTTTTCTTATCTTTCTGTCTCCCCTTACCCCTTCCCCAGTGTAGGGTAGCAAACTGGATATCTACCTTCGGGTTAACCTCCCTGCCTTTCGCATCTCACTCATCTCTCTCTCTTTTCTTGGGAGCACAGTGCCTTGCATTAACCAAATAGTAGCTAAAGTCATGCACTAGATGTACTTGACATTCTGACGAATAAATTTCATCCTCGGGTATAAATGCAGCGAGAGGGTTCACCTGCCTCATGCTCTTTCTGCTGTCTCTCTCACTCCCTCCTGCACACCTTGGCAAAAAAAAAGAAATAAAAAAGACCCTGGCTACGATATGCAGACTCAATTACATGACTGCTACTGTGTGTGGGCTGAAACCGACGGATGATTGCTTCCATAAAACATTTATGTAACGTGAGACCACACAATCACGTCGCACGCGCAGGTTTCATTTATAATAAACACGTCTTGTTTCCTTTCTCAGTTTTTCCTGCTATCGTTCAAATGCCCCTCGACTCGGAAAGAGTTCGCCGGTCACGTTTCTCAAATCGACAAGCATGATGATCATCACCCCCCTATTACACGTGCCTTCCAGTAGCGAAAGTCGTGATCTGACGTTGACCATCGATAACTCGACAAGTGGTCGTTATAAAGGTCCGCAATTATCTTGAGATAACATATGTGCCGGCGATCGTTTATAAGCAGAAGCACGACCTATCCTCCCCCTTGATCACGAAAGATAAGATCGCGCTTCATCGGGGGATCTATAAGTGCGTGTATTTGCGTGGACGAAGGGGCTATCGGTGCTTGAAACGTATCCATGTACGTCGGCTACAAGAAAGAAGCGAATATCACGCTGACTCACCTCTCCGCGCAACCGTGATGCGTTAACCGGAGCGCGCGCAGAACACATCACCGTGATCATGGCTGCTACACGCAATCACGGACAGTAAATTTTGCCTGCCAGAATCCCCGAAGGCTTGTCTACCTCGCGCCACCTGCAGCCTTTGAACATTACACCTGTTTACACAGCCGAGTGGAATGTTCAGCTACCCTGTTGCTGCGTCGCCTATACCGTGAAAAGTTGTTCCAAGGGAGCTGTAATTATATTCGAAATGGTGAGCGGCACAATTAACTTGCACATCAACATACGCGCAGTCATTGTTTCCCCTAGAACCACCGATCACTCACTCATCCAGGAAATTGCGCGTAGTTTTCTTTTCTAGTTCCATTTGATTGATCTCAGTATATGCAATTCACTGAAGATACTGGTCTTGTATCGAAGTGCAATGAATTCTAGATTGTTGGTGCATTGGGTTGTCAACACCGCAAGTGTAAATGACTGATTAATTATTGAATTGATTGATTCATTGATATCACTGAATGTTCGAAAGGAACCTCTGCATAAATTAAACACTTTAGTATAAGGTTTTTGCAAACAATATCGACGACAATTTAACTGATGACAGCATCATCGGCAACCCGACGCCTATTAGCTACTAATAAGGCGTGAGGCCGAGGGGGGGGGGGGGGGGGGGAGTTGGTCGTTCAAAGCTCGTGTGAAGTTATGCAACAGTCTGCGCATGCTGTCTTTCAGCTCCTCTCTCCTTACGCGCAGTCGCTCAGCCTTACCAAAGAGAAACTGCGTCCAACATGTTTTATCTAAGCTCACTGTTGAGCGGTGATCCATTCTTCGAGTTGCAGGTCCATATGACGGTGACAAATAAAGCTACTGTGACAACCGTATTTTTAAGTATTTTTAAGTATGCCTAACTAACTTCGACAATAAGTTTATTGTTTAGCCATTCATTTTTCACGATCCGTATAGCAAAAAAAAAACGTTCACTTTTCAATGCATATCTACTAGAAACTCAGCTGGGCTTGGAAGGGCAGCGCTAACGAACGGGACTGCAATGAAGGAAGTTAAGAGACGTACTGACGCTGTGTCTCTCCTTTACGTTTTTTTTTCTTCTTTTTTTTACGTGTCCCGTTTGTTAGCGTTGCTTTTCCGAGCTTACGAATCACCCACTCGGCCAAATAATGACCTTGTTGAGCTTAAGACCGGCTACCCAGTCGACTACCCAACGAGGCCGTACCCATAACCATAACTTAGCCGTGCGATGCCACGCAGATGCGGGAAATGTAGTAGACATACTCTGCCGTTAACCCGATGGCGGCCGAGCTCTCCGCGCATGCGCATTTGAGGAGAGGACCTTGAAAAAAAAAACACTCCAACAAAAGCTATCCCTACAATCGGCCCAGGAATTTTCTTTGCGGACCAGGAGAACATCTCGCCTTCGGGACATTTTCGGCATTATTTCCCCGAAATTGAATGGCGGGACGGGCTCGTACTTCACGAGGCTCTGTGAACTAGCAGGCCACTCATTAATCGAAGACGAGCTGCGCACCGCAAATGTTTGGAGGGATCGCCCACGACGTCGCCGAAAGGGATAATTTCCCTCCGTGGAACCTCCGTGCTGATGCTACCGTATATCCTCGCTAGGCCACACCGGTAGCTGGACGATTACGCAATCAGGCGGGGGGTGAGGGGGGGGGGGAGCAGAGGTAGGCAGATCTCTGTGTAGGGGTCACTTTAATAAGCGCACGACCAGACAGTGCCTAATTGTGGGTGCGCGCATGCTACCGTTTACCGATGCGCACGGACACACCCTACTGTTTCTCGTGAGTGCGGTGAGCGGACAACCATTCCGATACCTGCTATTGTGATTGGAGAATAACGCATGAGGAGCACGTCGTAGCAGGCACATCCCTTTAATCTTTAATTTCTTCATTTAAGGCACCTGCACTTTGACTTGTAGCCGTACTAGCCGTATAGTGTGTAGGGTTGCGTTGAGGGTTTGCGTTGTGGTGGTTTGGCGCTTTAAACGGAATTCCTATGAGCATAACCTACTACTCACTAATTGTGGGATTAAATCAAATTTTACAAGGAGAGCACGGGTTTAGGCCGATCTCTGTACTTGTCTGAGATGAGCCTTAAATCCACGGGTACAAGTGAAGGAGGGGACTTAACAAGATCTCGATAAATGCCTGTTCAACGGTTCAATTCCTATAAGCGAACCTATCTATAATCAACACTCGAACTAGAAATCATAAAATCAATGGCGGAAATATTCACGGCTACTTAACCCCGTATTGTCTCAGTCGCATTCAAGAAATTCCCAGTTATATGTCCTCATTTTTATCAGCGTACTTCAGGTAACCTCTGTGTCATAGGCTATTCATTTTTCCAGAAATCGCAAGGTTTGGCAGCCTGTGAAAGTGAGAGAGGTCTCTCGCAACGTGCATGTCGCTCTGGCTTATCCATTCGTCCAAGCGAAACGTCGACTTACACACATCTATCTTCGTTAAAAGCCTGCCAGGGGGTACCGACTTGTTTGTGAATTTTCTTCTTTCCGACAATCAAAGCGTGCGCGTGACACGCCCACGTAAGAGAATTCGATTTGGTGCAGGCGCCCTTCAGGTGCCGATTGGCAGATCACGGATGCAAGTAAGTGACCATCGATCCAGGCGGGGAGTTCCCGTTACTGGCACGCGCATAATTCGCAAGTTCTTGCTATTTTTTGAGAAAGGTAAAGAGAGAGGGGTTAAATATGGGAGGTGGGGGGGGGGGGGGGCAGGCTGCGGGGTTGTTGCTTTAATTGCCTGCATGGGATAAATTAAAGCAATTATAGCTGCTGGCCTAAACTTCTATGGGCAGGCGCGCCGGCTGTCGCTTTTTTTTTCTTTGTGTAGGATCCCATACAGGCCACCTCAAGTTTCTGTGGTTCGGGGCAGACTACAAATAAATTTTATGAGCGAAGCACAACAATTACTGTAGCGAAGGGAAGAAAAATAGAGGAATCCAAGTGGGGGGGCTTGTTTCTTTCACGCGGGGAGGACAAGGTAGATAGGGTGCACGTCGTGAAATTTACTCAGCAATTTATAAACTGATGGTAAACTAACATGCGTATAATTTTGCACGTTCGCAATCTCTGTGCAAGGCATGCTTATACGGTCAGACTTTCCCTCAAGTGCGATTCGTCTTCTTTCTGGGGTTTTACGTGCCAAAACCAGTTCTGATTATGAGGCGCGCCACAGTGGAGGGCTCCGGATTAATTTTGACCACCTGGGGTTCTTTAACGTGCACTACAACGCAAACACACGGGCGTTTTTGCATTTCGCCTCCATCGAAATGCGGCCGCCACGGCCGGGATTCGATCCGGCGATCTCGTGCTCAGCAGCGCAACGCCTTAGCTGACTGAGCCACCCCGGCGGGTTCTCTCAAGTGCGAGCCTATATAGTTAAGTATTAAAGTTAAGCACGCATTTTCACCTAAGCATGTGACCGTTTAAAAGCGAAGCAGGTTTTTTTTTAAGCATACAGTGTTCACCCGTCTGTGTAGGGCCCGAACCTAGAACTGTACATATATTTACGTATTTGCATGTATACATTGACTGTGGTAGCGACGAGACCTTGAAAGCCTTCTCTGTGACTGTCCTCGCTAAAATTTACAGAGACGATCGCTCGCAATCGCGATAGCGCGCTTGGACCAAAGACCGCTAACAGAGGAAACCATTTTTAGAATGCCGACATCACAAGCCATCGCAGCGGAGGGCGACGAGCGCTCTGTTGGAGTTTTTAAGGACTACAGAATTCGACAAGTGGCTGTAGCCTGTGAGGCTGTGCTACCAGTGCTACTGTGCTGTGCGGTGATATAGTATGCGGTGTCAGTGACCAATAGTGACTGTGTATCTGTGCTCCCTTTCTTTATCTATCCCTACTTCCCCGTCACTTTACCTCCCCCTTCCCCTCTCTCCCCGGCGTAGGGTAGCAAACCGGGCCTTCCCCTCTGGTTCACCTCCCTGCCTCTCCCCTTTTTTCTGTCTCTCTCTCTACATATATACATAATTACATGTTTACTTCCCATATTTACATATTTACGCTGTTTCTAGTCTTCATAGATGTAGCAACTCACCTAGCTCTCGAGTAGCTTGAATATTCTGAATGCGGGAAGATGTCTACTGAGTATATCATATATTTTTGCCATTATTTGGTTAAGCGTGCCAGGCCATCAGCCCGACAACAACACGTCCAGCTTTCAATAAAGACGGCATCTCTCTCTCTCGATCATGTTCAGGAGAGGAAGAAGAAAGCACCCGTCTGTCTTCCAACCGAAAGTTCAGATAACCACACAAGCCGTGTTCGACGGTTTCCATCACAACCACGTACTGCACAAACAGGGCTGTCCGCCGTGCCCATGAGAAACGCATAGGAATTTGTCAACGCCAAGCGGAGAACCCCCCATCCTCCCCCCTTGCACAAACTTGTACCATTTCATAACAGGGAAACGAGGGGCAGGAACGAGCACAACCGCGATGAACACAAACTTGTGGCGGAACTGTCAGTCAAGTGTCTAGCTTAGAACGACAGAAATTAAGTTGAGCTATATGGTAGGAATGAATGTCAGAATAAAAAGTTAGACATGCAGACACGGCACAAGAAGAGGGAAAGGGAGGTTTGGGGAAGAGGAAATGGCGTTTGCGCTGTCAGTTTCCCTTCTCATGTGTCCGGGTCGGCACTCCTCTAACTTCTTTCTGAACATGAACGCTCAAATGTGCCACGCATATGCACCAAGAACACATTCTATTAAGATAACAGTTATGAAGCGCATTCCTGCCGTCGGTGCCACTGGCGCAGTCGTGCTGTACAGCTATCGACGGCTCATGGGCGGCTCGGGCCCGGTGAGTTGGAGGGCCTCCAGAGACACGGCTGCAACAACTACGAAGCGCTCCACGCCGCCCACCCGATCATGGCCGATCCCCCGTAATGGTTTGTGTCACATATTTAGGCACCAAACCAAACCAAATCGGCTCGGGGGCGTAGCCACGGCAGCGCTCTGCATACCGCTGCTGGCATGACCCTTCTGCGCACGCGCACTAGAAGCAAACTAGCGTCCCTGATGAGCTGCTGTGTGTGTACGCAATGGTCTGATGCGGAACTCATACAGTGAATGTTGAGCAGGATATTGTGTATTGTTTCACCGAGCGCTGACTAATGCCCCACGGTTTCCCGTTGGTCTCGTCTCGTGCAACATCGAACAGCGGTGAGTTGGTTTTGCATAGCAGAACACGGTCAAGCGCGCACAAACAAGGGCAGTCAGGTGTAGACAACACCTTCCTGTGTTTGTGTTTTGCGCTTGTATTGTCTATACTTCTCTCTGTCCTTGTTTATGAGCGCTTGACCGTGTTGTGCTAAAACTTAACGCGAGCCTATACTGGCGTTTTTCATACACTGGATATAGTTTTAATTTGTGAATAATTTAGCAAACAAATTACTAAAGCATTATTTACTGCACTAATTCAAAGAAATTTTGATTGCTTTTTCCACATGTTTAATCTTCGAGGCAACGAATTAAGATAAATATGTTCTTGTAACTTTCTTCATGTGGAACTGTATTTTCATACAGCAGGTTTAGTTAACGTATTGCCGGATACAGCACAAATTTTTATGTCCACCGCTTCCACGAAGTATGATAAGTAAACGTTGCCACTTTGCTTCGAATCTCCTACATTTAATAATCCCAGAAAGAGTTATCGCTGGAAAATTCGTACGGAGCTCGTTTCGATTCGAGGACGGCCGGATTGCACGTATGGAGCTATGATAATCAGTTTGAATGCATGTCAGCGCGGTAAAGAAGCTGACGGGACACATGCTCTGTGCATTCAATCAATTTTAATGCACGTGTGCGCACAATTTAAACAGAGACGTCTAAAAAAAAAGCCTGAGAAAGACGAATAATTATTTTTGACTTTATTTTCACATAGAATCAAGAGCGAAAAATTCCGGCAGAATCCATGTCGGGATGACTGTCAACATTATTAAAGCGATTAACATTCTAGCAACGTAGCTAGCTACACGCCGTATTGCTGATGACACCATTGATACAGAGTCTGTAGTGGTCATTCTGAGATTTCCATTGCTTCATCACTTCACGCTAGCAAGATAGCAAAGTTTCTTCTGCGACAAAAGTAATCAAGGCAAGCTGAGACAGCCATCGCGCAAACTTGTGATCTCGGCGGTTACCACGATCTCGCGAATAGTTCGATGCACTGCCCCCCGCCGATTACGCTGGTTAGGTCAAAATTTGGTTGGCGTACCCCTTTTTGTTGCACTAATCTTTCCTTATATTCGTTCTTGCCAAGGACTATCGAAAATCGGATTTACCTGCCCCTCCTGACCCCCCCCCCCCCGTCGCTGCCACAGAGGATATAGCAAGTTATTATTAGCAAGGTATAACTAGCAAGGACCACCATCACTAACCTATTTTGTAATTAGATGCACTTGACGTTTTCGTTTTTTACGATTGCAATGAATATGTACCCCCCCCCCCTTCTATAACGTTCCTGGGGACCTGTGTGTATTCAAATGAGGAAATAAATGAATAAATAAGTAAATAAATATATCCCGATCAGTATAACGAGGCTTGCTTATGGGCTGCTGTGTTCATGGTATGTAAGTAAAATTAAAAGAGCTCATAAAAAGAATCAGTGGTTTTGTTCTTCAGCTTAGTCGGTTTTCTGTATTTGCGCTCTTTTAATTTTACCATATATACCAATCACTCGTGTTTCGCACTGCTATTAAGCAATATTTGCCTTGGTGAGCGAACTTTATTCTCATACCATACGCGCGCCGACCTTGCACTTCCGGGGGGGGGGGGAGGGGGGGGAGGGGGGCGTCAACGCGACACCGCCATTCACGGCCATCACGGTCTCCGGCGGAATTTATCGTGCGGCCAAGCAACAATGGGCCGTTCGTTTACCGCCCGAACGAGAAGCCGGCGTCTCTCTCTTCCGCAGGGGTTGACTCGCCGAACGAATGATTTACAGCCAGTGCAGCTCACTCTGTACAGGACCGCGGCCACTCACCCCGCAGTCGCTACGCGCGGGGAATCTCTCGCTGCACGCTCGTCGCACACGAACCGCGCGTGCGGCCACTGAGCAAGATCCCCAGCAAAGGTCTCCGTCGTGAGACCCGCTAAGCTCGTGTTTGACATATCGGATAATCCGGCTTTGATCGGCGTTTGCTATGGTGCCCTGTCGGGTCGGATTATGTGGCCCCCCCGGCTTACTGCAACAGAGCTCTCACTTTATCGAGCGCGCGTAGTGTATACTCGTATTCTTGGTTGGCCTCTGAAATACGGCACTCTCTTCCACTGTTACTACTTGGCTCACTCATTTGGTAACGCTTGATAAGTGACCTTTGCAAGACAGTCGTTTCTTTTTCTTTTGCAGTCACCTACGTAGCGATACAAAATTAAGCGGATAGGATTTCATTCTTCTGAAGTATCCTGCCAAGCTTGCCGCCAGGCACACCTGACCAAGTTTTTCAAGAGCTTGGATCTGTTTCTCTCGACATTTACAGGCTAAATTCCACCTCGGCTCTAGGTATTATAGGATTAAGAATAATCAGAGCGTTAGTCTAAGTTCCATCACACGCTAGCTTAATTCATTCATCGTTTCTTCGTAATTTGGAAACGCCTAAGAACGGACAAACACGTTTACGTTGTGCAATTAAGCTTCCAACGGACATGGCACCCGTTTACCGCACTTCCTCAATTCTGGGTCGTATGCAAATCAGGGGTGCCTGCATACGTTCTATGTGCACTGTAGGGCAGACAGGACGCCTCTCTGCACAGGTAAGTTCAGGTCAATGGCATTTAACCAACAGCAGCGCGTCGGGTTATCCATATCGCCGAATTTATTATTCTCTTTCGGTTAATGTGCATATCGGGGCATCCTTATCGCGTAGCACAACCATTCGTTGCCCCCTTATGGGAGGGTCGCTAAACCCTGCGGAACGCACCGAACGGTCGCCATTGTTCCGCCTTCCTTTCCGCAGTAGCCATATTTACGATCGCTCGTCTGCTATAGAGTCACTGCATAGCAGACAGAACGGCGTCTGTCGCATTCGGTTGCACTCCTCCAGAAGGATGCCCGCGTTCCGAGGCCGGCCTCGGTCGCATTGCACCCTCACTTCCTGGCGAGGCCTCCCGGTGTCTTGACCTTTGGCCGTGAGCTCGTTCGTAAAGTGTAAGTGGCTCAGGCGCTCATTGTTGCCACCTGTTGCCGGAGAGAGGTATGGCATAAGGAAGTGGGCGGACTGCCATGGATGCATCGTCGGGACGACGAAGAAGAAAGAGCCCCGTTTGCATGGCTAAGAAAGCCGAACATTGCCTCCCATATGCTGCCGGAAGCGGGAACGTGGCAGGACGAAACTTCAGCCTATATGAGACGCGCGAGTTATTATTGTGACATTTACAGTAGCACGAGTTCTTACTGCCAAATTATTAATGCGAAATCATCATATGTCCCTGAGGCAGAAAAGCTGACGTTGTACCAACGAGTGGTACGAAAAATCATCGTCATCAATGAAGTCATGAGCATCTTGTGTGACGTTACAATAAGGTGACGTAAAGGGAAATAAAGGGAAATAAACTGAATGAAGGTGAATCAAAGTGGATTAAGGTGGATTAAAGTGGATTAAGGTTAGTGCAAATTAGAGTAAGGGGGATTAAGGTGGAATAAACTGGACTAAGGGGTATTAAGGTGGATTAATGTTGAGTGGTGAAGGTCAAGTGACAATGTATGACGTCACGTATCGTGGACGTAACCAATTAGAGAAGTAATAATGCTTTCGCATTCCAATCATGTAACGATACTTAAGTTAGTGACAATTTTTTTCTTTGCGCCGTCGGCTCCACCGCCACCATTGCCCTGCTGTCCCGCTGACAGCGCATGCGCGGTTCGCAGCGCATGCGCCATTCGGAGTGCGTTTTGGCCAGAACGCGGAGCTTGTTTTGCTGCAAAAACAACGAAGTGGACAAACCGTCCACGCTACGCCGGCTACGCTCAATCCCCTCAGGGATCCAGTGACCATACAATACTGAATGTTCAAAACTTTTTATTGGATTGTGCGATATATATATGCATACCGAGTCGCTGGATTCCATTCACTCATCTGACATAATCTAACACGCAGTTGTTCTATAGTGATACGAGTTCGCTGCTGCGTGGCCTACATTCGCAGCTTCGCAATTGAGTCCAAAGTGGTAGGCGTAGCAATTCAACGTAGGAACATTGCCGTGTCGATTATTGAGAAAACACATACGTGTACACCCTAAATATTTTTACACCCTTACTGGCGTATTCAGGGTGCTAGGTTTGTCCCATGGCTAGTAGAGTTTCGTACTAAATTAATAAACGGAACTTTGTCGGTGCGATCGTTCTGCCACCATGGGGATGATGGTTAGCGCATATTTTTGTCTAAATTTTGTGCTTGTGACTCCAGACTGTTCTTTTGAAAGTACTTTTCCACGCTTTGTCTTTCTAAATTCCCGAGCAGTACTATTTTGCTAAGCACGCATGAAGGCGACGAGACTGCGTGCATGCATAATCATTCGTTAAATTGCTGTATTTGTAACGCAACATCTTGTCGTGAATGATCCGTCTGCAAAATCACAAGGCCGTTTGAAGCTCGGAAGGACGAAGCTTAGGCAAATCCACGTACTAGTCATCATTTCCTACGCTAGCTGAACCGCCATGCTTGAAGCTCCCGCAAACATTGGTGTTCAGAGTTGCCTCTAGTGATTCTTGTAGGAAACTCCCTCACACTTAAGAGTATCGAATGATTAATGAATACAAATGAACTTTTCATTTTTTTGCCACTTTTAACGGCAATTAAACATGATGATATATAGCTACGACAGATGACACGGAAATTGCGTGAACTATACTCAATTGCTATTAGTGTCAAACTCTCGGGTCAGATATTTTAGTTAGCAAGAGGCGGTCGAAATCGATGCACTGTTTTCAACTTCGCCCTCTGCCATTGCAGGTGTAGTTTGAGTTGGCTGTGTCGTACAATAGAATCTTTCACAGCCCTGATTCTGAGGATTTTAGTCATGGGACAAACCATCACCACCATTAAGTGTCCGAAGAGTTTTAGTGTAGGTGCCGTTCTGGTTAAGAGGCAGAAATTGAGTTTGACGGATCTTTACGATGTGTTGCGCAGATAAGCGATGCTCTATTAGATCCAGTAATACAGTTGGTTTCAAGGGATGTCGATGCAGTTCAGAGCGGCGGGGGGGGGGGGGGGGGGGGGGGTCGGACAAAGTGATGGACTTAGAAAAGTTGGAGGCCTAGGATGAAGTTTTCAAACGCACATGCCATGGGTAATTGCGAATTTTGCGACAGGCTTTCGTTCAGAGAATGGCAGGGCAGACTAGAGAGCAATACAAGATAAGTTTGTGTTCGCTTTCTTGCACTTGGAGCGAAAACGCTATTTAAAAAAGCCGGCAAAGTTACAACTTTCTTTTTTTGGTTTGCCTCCCGAGCTTCAGCGCCTGCACGTCAATATGACGTCACAGATTTCGGAATGGTTGCACAAATGTGGTCTATTTTGATGCAAGGAAAGTTCGCGAAACACGCTACGCTATATTATTGGGTCCTATGGAATAAAAACTAGTCCTTATTTACAAATAAACAATTGCCTATACACACATGTGTTGCCAATGTCAGAACGTAGACCCGTGTATTGTCAATGTCTAGACCTAGACGCGTATATTGTCAACTGGTGTGAGAGCTTCATGGCAGCTGTGCCACCCGTCTTTGCCAGGCCTTGTCTCATGGTATCAGTAGCTGTGTTTCTTGTCAGAAAATTTACAGAATATTCCTTTTAAGCGTTTCTTTAGAGAGGCACTAACGATAAAGATGAATCATTTCTGCTGTACTAGTCAATTACCCTTCTACAATACCAAGAAAGGCACCTTTACTCGCCAAGTTGCTGCTCATATGGTCATCGTAAGCAGATCAATGGAAAAACATTGAGCACGCACATTCAATAGTGTTCCCGTTATGTAAGATATCTTTGGAAACACCAATATACAAAACATGTACAAGCTGTTGCGCAGACGGGTGTAATAGACATAATTACGCAGGCGGTATAAGTGCCTTTTGAAACACCATTTTTATTGTCACAATAGAAAAAAATGGTGAAAGACGAACAATCAAGCGCTATAAAGCACCTCTTTTCTTTTTTTCTTTCAATTATGGCATAAAAAACGATGCCTCAACATCAAAACCCCACTGTAGCAAAATAAAAAGCTCTTCTACGCCGTGTGAAACTACACACTTCCTATGGCTGTGTTCTGCATAGTCAGACATGTTCTTCTGTAGCAGTGTTCGTGCATTGCTGTCTTCATCTTTGAACCTTGGCATCTCACGCCACGTGAGGATCTCTTGTGCCTTTTCGAAATAGCTGACTGTAATTTCACACGGTGCACCTTATACTTCGACCATGTATCGGTACCTCATGTTCTATTTCATAACAGGTGGTCTTCGCTTTCGTATTTACAGAAATTGCGATATTGCTTTTTCTGTGACATTTTACCTTATTTCTACGGGGAAAGCAATCTACCGCTGTTGAAAGAAGCAAAAACTGACCATGATGAATGACAATGTTTTTTTTATTTCCGTACAATACAGCCATATGAAAATGCGAAAAATTATTTAATATCCCCCCTCCCGGCCATTCTGTGTCGTTCTCGCAGCTTTATCCGCATCCATCTTGAAGTCTTGCGCGAGAAGCATGTTTCCACAGTCCGTGTAGCAATGGTACTCGCATAGAGCGCTGGCAATGGTACGAGTGCCGTATCGCCAGCGTGCCAATCAAGTTTCTGCAAATGAGAGGAGCAAAAGGAGTGAGGAGGAATGAACAACTAAGACATGTCACTGCTGCAAGCTCTACCACCAAATGCTTTATTAATCCAGGTTATGTAAATAAATGAAATGACTGACATCGCATTAGAAATACAGCTTCCTGAAGAAAGCGCGATAAAAATGACAATAAACTTCGTACCTTTACCTTCAGCCTTTTAAGCTGAACAGTACACATATCACCATGGTACACACAAGCTATAGCAAGTTCACGAGTATATCTAACCATAGTTTCGGCAGCATTGTACGAGATATTACAACAAAATAACCCTGTGTGCATGTTGTTGGGCGAGTCGGTCGTGCATCGTTAAGCAAGGTGCTACGCAATCTAAGCAGAATAGGGCTCGGTCAGTACTTTGGAAGGAGGAAGGTGCTACGCAATACAAACATGGGCGATAAGAGCACACAGACAGGCCCGTTCTTCACAGTGCCCATAAATTCAAAGCCCGCTCTTCACGGGCCCGTCCTTCACAAGGACGGGCCCGTTCAAGGACAAGGCACGTCCTTGTGCTCTTCTTGTCCATGTTTGTATTGCGTAGCAGCTTGCTTAACTCCGTGTAAACGCACGTAACCCCTGCTTTATGAGTGTAATTCGATGTATTTAGCTGTTCACAGATATATTTGCGAGTATTACTTACAGAAAAGCAACTGCTTCATGTAGCATTCGAACCCAACGTCCGGTTTTGCATGGATGAATGAACTGGACACAGCAGCAGATGATCTTCTAGGCGTCATGAATGCATCCCTGATAACGCAGGGATGGCCACTTCAGCTGGAAAAGGCGGGAATCATGTATTTGACGGATTTTGTCGCGTGAGCATGAGAAAATAAATTTACGCAACCCAGTAATACTTAACGCACTAACAACTCACTCAGCCAGCATTGTTTTACACGAAGCCCAGAATATGTTTTAAAGCAATGATGACCCTCTGAGCACTCAAGTTCACTGTTTCCATGAGAATATAACAATTTCCAATTATTCCTTAAACACATTTTATTCAACTGAAGCACTAGAAAAATCAGCATAAAGCTTCATAAATAGCTCCTGTTCTCATGCACACCTGCCTCGGCGACCACTGTGTTTACAACCCTAAACAATAAGCTCTACTGTTGCGCGTTATAAAGCAAAACATGCTTACCATATTGCAGAATAAAGCTGTGCTTCTTTATTATTGCATTCCTACTTTCGTAGCTCGGTCCAGGCGTATAATGCACATATATCATTTCGCCTGCCCATCAGCGCCACGCCAACTTCACTTCCAGCTTTCGTACACAGTGCATTCAGGTTGCATACGTTGTTGGAAACTGCTCGTAGAAGTTGACGAAACCTTGGTAACTCTCTGTGCCTCGGTCAACCTGCAACAAAAACGAAGCATTGAAACTAATTATACGGGTAGCTCCACACAGGGGCTAGCACTTTCTGTCTCTTGGAGCCATCGCAACTGAACGCCTTTATCTGTGGCATTTTCTTGAGGTTTCCACATGGGTACAGAGGGTCACATTCTATTTCAGCAAACATATACTTTAAAACTTTTATATGTAGGTTCACATAGCAGTTACCGTACCTGAAATAAAATGTCAAAGATTTTGCCAAAATTACGATTTCTGCATTTTGTCGCCCCCATTCCATGTATTAATAATTATCCCGTCTTGGAATTGAGTTGTATTTGCCAAAGCTTGAGATAAATGAAAATGATATTCCGAAGAAATCGTTACTGAAGAGGAGTGAAACATAATATGCTTCTTCTAAAACCACTTTTGAAATCGGTACTATTCGTTCTCGAGAGCACTGACTTTTGGTTTTAGTATACTAGTGAGAAGGCTTTTTTTAATGTTTGTCCTGCGGCAATAAAGGGGTAAAGCAGGGATCTATGGTGTGAACCATAGGTGCACGGACGGCCGTCCGGTGAGCTTATATTATTTGGTGTTGGTCAGCGCAATGTGCTGCACTGCTTCTATCATGCGAACTTAGTAGAACTGACAAACCTTCCGGAAGATCGTATGTGAACCCTTCTAATTTTTGTGCTATGTTCCTTCTATACATCGCAACTTCTATTCGATGACTAAGAACCAAGTAGGCACTACGGAATCCTTAGACTATTGCGCAAATGATTCCCATCAAAACAATACAGATGTTCACTGCACGATAGAAACATAGACTCATCAATAGTGATCGAACAAACAATGTCTCATGCAGGAGCCAATGTTCTGACGAGCGTACTTTATATTCTTCGTTAGGGCGAAGACGAAAACAAGTATGCTTGTGTCGAATTGTTCGCTCCAGCTTGGGATATCACTTGTTCGGCAACTGTTGGAAACTGCCATCACGGAATTACAGCACATTACAATGAGTACTTAAAAATGTATCTGCTAATGAATTGTTCAATCAATGTACTATTGGCACTTTAGGGGGGGTTCACACAAGCGACTAAATGTTTTGGATTGGCCGGCTCTTTTGCAGAGAAAACTTCCACTCTTTCCCAGCTAATAAAGAAAGGTTCTCAGTTCTCACATTTTCGAGATTTATCCATCGTTGTTGATCACAGGGTGGTTCGTTTGCTTTCTGTTTCATCACTGGGTGCTCACTCTTGCGTGTCTCCTCAACCTCTGCTGTGTTCGGCACTGCCACCGCTGGAACTCCAGCTTCTTCGTCGGCTTGGTCCAGAAGGTCCTGAAGAGCATATATGTACTCGATTGCCTTGTGCAATGTTTTGACCTGCAGCATAACAAAAAAAGGAAATTCGATTAGACCTACTGGCAGATCAAGTTGTTTCTACACAGGCTTAAGAGTCAAATACCAAAACAGGAATGTCAGACATTGCTACAGCTTAATATCTGTTACGTTCTCAGTGATGTCATGCTACGTGCGATGCTATCTCGAATACATTGGCCTAGGATTAACAATTATATTTCCAGCTACACGTATGGCCGATAGCCGTTGTTTACCGTTTTGTGTGCGCTGCTTTAGCAGGCAAAGCTGCTACAACTCTTCTTACCAGCTTTTCTTCCTGTCGTTAGTGTTCATCAGTGATGCAATGTTATTTTACGCACTTCCCCTTTTGTAAGTGTCAAAAAACGTGGCTGTTTTTCGTCCGCTTCATTGCTTCATATACTACTGCCGATATATTTCTGCCGGTGTGCCTTAAATACTAAACCATCTAACATATCTTGAACTTGCGTTTTTCATACTTCTAAGCATTATATCATCTCACTTGCTCCATTCAGTGAAGCAAAGGCTATTCTGTAAGTCAACCAGTGAGTACCTAAAACGGCGACGGACGCGTTAACAAATAGATGATTGTAAGACGTTAATCCTTGCACTTAGCTGTGCAACGAGTGTCGAACCAGTGTCATTCGTGCAGTAACGTTCGCTTTTTTTTCTGCGACACACGTAGCTGATTTTGGTTCCTGAGAGGCTGACGCTGCCCGTAGTTTCCACTACATGGCACGGATCTTGTGAGACATAGTCGAAACCTCTGTGCTTAATTTCAAGGCCATCGCCGCCTCACATATCAGGCATTATAAGCAACGAAGTTCTGACAACTTGCAGGGGCTCTGGAACCGGGGGGATGTGGGGTCGAGGGTCCCCAAGGCTTCCATTGCAGGCGGGGCACTGATTTCAAACATTCAAAACCAGCTCTCCCCTAATATAGTAAATTAAGCGTTCCTTCAAAAATAAATATGAAAAAGGCTTGCGTGGATGAAAAATGTGTCCCGACTCCGGCACCCCACCCCCCCACAACCCCCCCTATAACAATATCTTGTCCGGTATTCAGCTTCATATCCAAGTAATATAATTCCCGGCAGGGTAAGTGTTGTCTGCTTGTTCTCAATCAGAGGGCACATATACTCTATCCTGTGCATTATGACTGGAAAAAGTGGTTAAATGTGGCGTAGAGAAAGGACTTGAGCAAAAGGTGCTTCCACTGCTCCGTTTGCTCTTGCGGCGTGAGCACCGTTCAACGTCCGCCTACCTTTGACAGTCTCTTGGCCCTGTTCTCGACCGGCACGCACTTCCGTAGCCTGCAAAAGGCGTTGTTCACTGCCTGCACCCTGCGTCGCTCTCTGGCATTCCTCCTGGCCACAAGGTGCGGTGGCTTCTCCCGGTGTGAGGACACACGCTTGACACCATCGCAAGAGCCGGACCCGGCTGCTGCCGTTGACGTAGAAGAGACCACGACTGCGGCGGGATCAACGTCACTGCTTGTGATGCCAGCGCCGACGAAGGGACTCTTTAAGGGAACAAGGTCAGCCACCGTCCTGACGGCGTCCCTGGTTGGAGAGTCAGACTCATGCTGCGACTCCCAACTGGAAGAGTTGTCCGGTGATGGCGTTTCCGGGTTGAAACCGCGGCTTCCATGGCTGCAACAAGATGAGTGAGACTTGAATGCAGGAAAAATATTGGGAAAACTGCTACAGATTTTCTTGACGTGCTAGTGTACGATCTATAGCAAAGGCGGACACAGAACAAAATGAACATGAGAAGCATCGATGAAAGCACAGTAGAATTGCAATGAAAGCTATGACAATCTTGAAATACAGAGGGGTTCAACACAGAATGTGCACAATATCAGAACTGTTTAATCTGTTGATTGAGTAAGTTCATCAACCGCTCATAATTTATAAAGTCAGCCTTAATTAACTCTGCCTTGGCTGTAAAATAAGTCGTAGTCTGTGTGACAAACGAAATACGTGGAATGAGAATTGCAGCTTCTAGTTCTTTTAGAACAAATTAAGTGCGTTTGCTTGATCCACTTCTTTGCAACAGTGTGTTCACAACTTGTGATGATCATGCGATCTGTTGCTGTTCAAAACGCTTGCCCATGTGAGCGAGTCCATGGTACTGAGTTACATATCCAGATGAAAACAGCCTTAAGTTGTTACGGAAGCTCCTACAGAAACCGCACTTTATAATAGAGTAAGTTTTACTTTGTGCCAGTGACTACTGAGTGGGAACTTCAAGACATCTCAATACACTGAAAAGGTAGGGTTCCGGTGTGAATGGGCAGTAGTTAACAGAAATTACAACTCATGTCATACATGATTCGTGTAAGTGGCTCTGCATCAATTAAATTAGGATGTCGCTTATAACATTCTGTCTTCTATATAGAGCTATATGCGCTGTATACATTAAGTGACGTACTGAGTGAGAACTTCAATACATCTCACTACATACACTGAAAAGGTAGGGTGTACACTAGTTATCGGCTGAGTTGAACCTGGAATTAATTTTTGTCATAATTAAAACATTTACTGATTTAATCTATCAGTCACTTGCAGGCCTATATGAGAGAAAATTTAGAGATGGTTCTTCTGAGCCCATATTCACAAAAATCTCCTAGGCTTGAATTGTTCCTACGAGAACATTTTCAGCCGATCCTCCTGCTATACACATTCAGCGAAGGCGGCTAGCCAGTGGCTAATAGCACTAACAAACGAAAAGCTTTCTGAATTCGTTCCTTGTTCCTGAGATTTCTGCTGCACTGCAGGACTTCTTCCGCTGGCGCGTTACAAAGTGCGTAACCAAAGCATACACCGAGCAACGTCCGTTCCCACGACGGCCATTCGCTGTTCTTACTGCGTTCCCACGACTGTCCGTAAGCTAATGGTCAAGTGTCTACATCGCTCCAGGGTGTCTTAAACTTGACCGGCGGTAGTGTCAGTCCCTCTCGGCTCAATAAAAGGCGACGCACGTCTAGCGTGCATCTAATCACTTTCGTTTTTTTTTCGGTGGCCCGCAGATGAAACTCGGCCGATAACCGGTGTAACCCTCACCCCGTCGCCTTGCCTAATCATAGCGTTGGATCTCTCCCCAGTCGCCACCTATCGCGATGGGAACCGGACAAGTTGTGAAAGTGCCCGGAGTGTTTTTCTCACGACTCGCGTGCGATGCATCAAGAATCGTCAGTGCTCGTTGAGTACGCGCCCGACTTCCGTTTCTCTCATGGCATAGGCGAGTTGCGTATAATACAGTAAAACCACACTAGAGTAATATCCACGCCACACGTGGGAGGTTAGTACAGTCAATTGACTGCATAAGATGTAAAGTATTTAACACGACTTTGACGAAAATTGTTGTTCCACGCCCGTTTTTAGTCATGGTAAACGTCGCGATGATGGCAGCTGCAGTAAGTGATTGATCAATTCATGCAGTTTAACGTGCCGAAGCTGGCACAGCTGAAAGTTCATTGATTCTTAATAATACCTAAAAACATCTAGCATATAAAAATGCATGATACGTCACTAAAAAGCACAGCCATATTTTATATAGCACGATGTCACTAAATGTGTTTTTGTGTAACCCGTAACTGCTAACATTGCAAGTGATGGTTTGCAGTGGAAGGCAGAATTCGTTGTCAACACGCATCACACCGCAAGTAACATTAAGTGTGGCTATCGGCAAAAAGTGTCACATTTTATGTCATGAAGTAGTTAATGTATTTTCTCTGCTCCGTTGGCCACGGATGTAACCCTCGTTTCAGAAAAGTGCGCTTAGTAAGCTTATAAGCCCTCGTTCTGATTGAATTCCGAAGCTTTCTCACTTGGGAGAAAATCTGTGCAAACAATTAGTAGTGGTAGAGGCACTGATCCAAGCATACGTCTCAACAAGCTGAATATCTGCCGTTTTATGTTCCTCTCCTGGGTAATATATTGAAGTTGTTGGTTAGGTGCAAAGAGGTGTGGCACGAGCTGCTCTTTGGAAACCTTCAGATTAGGTGCCGCAGACGAGGCAGAGTTTGAGAGTCCAAATTCAGAAAGGATTTCGTTCGCAAGAGCTGTTTCGCATTGCCCGGCATCCTTCGCAAATAATCTCCAATGTGATTATTGATTGGCACCTATTCTTACGAATACTTATAGTGTCCGAACTTCTGGTCGTGGTCGGTGTGTTTCCTTAGTCATTCAAAGCGCTGGCATCAAGTTGAAAGTTTAACCCACCCCAGAATGTTATCAAATGGTTCAGTGTTGATGCAGCCATTTGGCAGCACATTATCTGTTCGTTTCTTTGGTTAATCAAGACTTTTGAGCGGTGTAAAGCACTAGAGCGACTGTTTGCTGCAAAACTCTTGCTGAGGTCGTATCCATGGGATGCCCAAGTGTTTGCACTTTTGGGGTGCGACGGAAAGCTATGCACTTTCACTCTTGCGTTTCTTCAGTGTACAAATGTTTGTCGTGGTTTAATCGCTTGCTTAAAGTTTCCTCGATGTTTCTTTTCTTCTTCTGTGGTTTGCTATAAGCCAATAATTAGGTTACCTTGCTCGGCAAACTTGTTATTCGTCGGTGTTGCCAGATCGTTTGCTGAAGATGGCAATGATACCGCTAACTCTCGAGCCCCCATTGCAGGAAGGTTTTATAGAAATAACTGACCAAAACTAACTGGCAGATTAAACGAACTGGAGCTAGAAGGCGCATCCTAACGTGCAGGGACATTTTTGCCGATGCAATTCGAAGAAAGTTCACGACACCTTAGTCAACGAACTCTAATGCACGTACCTTGACGACTGCTTATCGTCACTGCCCGCAGCACCATGTTCGACCGTCTTTACAAAGAATGCCGCAAGGCACTATGCGGGGCAATTAACCCTCTCAATGGCGTTCTTCTTCAAGGTTGCGTGACTGCTTTCGTTTTTTACTGCTAGTTGGTTTCATATTTATGAAAGTTGTCTACTGCGGGGCGTACTTGACCCTGTAATACCCACTGTACCATTTTTGCTACGCTAAGGTTGATGCCTCAAAGTTTTGATGTGAGCGCAGAAAAGAACGCAAAGCATATAGTTGCGTTTGCGGAACTGTGGAGCAAACTTTATGTTATGGGCATTTCAGCAAATGCATTACTAACCAATTAGTTACTGCATTATTTACATAACTTTTAACTCAGATAATATTTCAATTTACTTGTTTTTGAAGAAGTATAACCTCCATGGCCAGAAACGAAAATTAACACGTTGTTCCGGTGTTCTTCGATGTGGAACTGCGTTTGGGCTTTACAGGGTTAAAACTAAGTTCTCATGCAAATTTCTACAAGCACGCCATCTTAAACAAAAGAGTACGCATAAAAATATCAGTTCCTATATCGAATGTTGCCAATTCTGCGAGTGGTGGCTAGTCTACTTAAGCCATTAAATAAACAAATAGGCCATCACGATTTGCTTAGGTGGTCTTCACCGATAAATGCACTTTATTTTTTTTTTCAGCCACTGGACGTGTCAAGTAAACCTCTACTTGCAGAACTTTGCGTTAACATAGAGCGCCGTAATTTTATTTGGTCCGAACTCGAGAATGACTGTGTTGGCTGCTACATTGTTCGAATAAGATCGCAATGTCCTAGAAACGTTAATTTCTTTACCTGTTCTTACACGCACGCACGGAACGGAGTGACTATAAATCGCCACCGCAGTCATCAAGATTATGGCAGTGAATATGTTAAGAGGTGATGTAGAACAGCTGCATATTACCGCCACAACTGAGCCAACTTTTCCTGAACAACCATTCTGTATCTAGATAACAACCTATTGACTCACGACCACGTTTTAGCATTATCATGCCATGACAAAGTGACAAGTTCTGTCCAAGCTAAAAACATTGAGTTTAAGCCCGTTATAGAAAAGTTTCGCTCAGGTTGTCACACCTGTTAAAAAAGGAATATTTCATAAACTCCGTCATAAAGCTCTCGAGTCACCATCCCTCTCTGCCTTGCGTCCCTGCGGTTACCTCGGTGTGTGCGGAACACTGTTTTAGCAGTTTTAACGTATGGACACATAGAAAACAGTTAACTGAAAGAGCAAATATACCACAACTTTTGGGATACAATCGCTGAACAATGCTATCAAACCCCCAAAATTAATGGGTAGGAACACAAAAACGATGACACCCAAGAACAGGTATGCATATTTCCCATGCAGGGATAAATTAAGCAACCATTTCGATCAATGAGTGAACACTTGACTGGTGAGTTTAATTTTATGGTCGATAGCATAGTTCCCGAATTAGCCCGTCGCTATGACGTAAGCTTCATTGCTGTGCAAGTAGCTTGACTGTGTCAAGCTTGACCCGACAAAGCAAGTTTGATAGTGTAGCGAGAAATTGGGCTAGTAGGTGTTGCTCTGTCGTACTTGCTTTCGGTCGTCCTTGTCTGGTGTGCCCTATCAGGGTTCTTAGTTATACTCAGTTATACTGGCCCCGTTAGAAGATGGGCGTTTGATGTCCTCTAACGTGAACAACGTACATTGATAACCAAGCCATAACTTCGAAGTATAAGACATGTCCCCCTAAACACGATGTCAAGGGAGTAGGGGATAACCGGGCGAAAAAGCCGTGCGAAAGAAATACCTCGAGCAAAATCCAGGCAACGATGACAGAGGCGTCGCCGACCACGCAGCGGCCAGTGGGTGGCCGTAGTAAGCCGAAGACACCATCTCCTCGCTCGATGCCGGGCTGGGCAGCAGGGCTTCCATGTTTCGACGCCGAGCCTGCTGCGCAATCGAATCCGAACGAAGGTGTGACTTCGCCCGGAGGCCACTCTCGCTTTTTCCCTTTTCGGGAGGGCAACCCTGAGCTCCGAAACCAGAGAGGAGGATGAGAAAAGAGAGAGAGAGCGGGAGCTCGTGACGTCACAACCAATGGCGGGAGAGCGCGTGCGTGTGATCCGGCGACGCGCTCTCCTACTCTCCTCTCCTACTCAACCGGTATGTTTTTTTTTTTTTTTTTTTTTTTTTTTCGTTCCTCCAAGCCAGCCGGATCGCCGTAGGTATACGGGTAAAACCTGCAAAAACAAAGAAAATGTTAGGAGCTCATGGGAACCGCGCGCGTCGCAAGACGCTTTGCCCTGCCAAGGAGAGATGCGTCTGTAGTCTACAGAGGGTTTGAGTGGGGCGAGAGGAAAGCATCGTCGATCCTCTGCCCCGTCTTTTCAAGACTCATATTCAAGCAAACACATACATGATAGCGCAGCAGGCTAGTAGTATACGGGAGCACTTGAGCGATGCCACCGACTTTTTTTTCGGTGAATACTTTTGCTTTCTATTTCGTTCTAAACTGAATGCTTATTTTCTTGCCTCGCTCGTCGTTATGCGGGCAGGCACCCTCCCCCTCTCCCTTTACGGCGCGGCGGCTTTTGGCTTGTATCGCGCGGCGTCTGAGATTTCGGCGCTCCTTCTCTTTTCGGCGTCGTTTATTTCCCGCGCTTTTTGGATGCCGCCGCCGCTGCCGTTCGCGTGCGGATCGCGCGACTCTCGCGTACGGTAAGCGTGTCTCGCAACTGCGTCTTGTCGCGCGCTTTTTGCTCGCTGGAGGGCGTTGGCAGTGAGATTGCGTGCGCTTTTAGAACAGGATGCCGTGATCGATTTAGATACCGTGAGACTTGAAATTTTAGCCCTGGTGTGTAGACGTCATTCTATATTTACACTTGTCAGATGTCATTTTCCTGTTGTTCAAAAGTATGGTCCCGCTTTGAAAAGTTTAAGAAACGCACACGCAAACTTTAGTTGATATACCTTGAGGTGTTCAGGAATTTGATGTTCTATAATTTCAGTCGTAGTACCGGGGGCCTTCCTTATTTACACTTGTTTATTTTTTGTTTTGCTCTTTTTTCAACGTGACAGGTCACTTCTTTATTAGCCCCATTTTATGTTGGAATTTGATATCGCTCTGACTTACTTATTGCTTTCAATGTTGCAAACAATTTTGTTTACTTATTCCAGGACTTCTGGTATAGGACACTTCAACAGTATTGTTGGCTCCCGGAAGACGTTTACATATACAATGTACCACCATAAGTTTAAATAAACATAACTCGAAAGAAAAATGTCACAGGTCGCTCTCAGATTCATATTGCCTGCTGCGGTTCATAAAAAGAACGGCATAAACAAGTACGGGGGTGTGCGTGAGGAGCGAGAGTATACATCGTAAATCGGTTATGGGTGTAAATACACCTATCGCCGGCGAACTTTCCATGCACCTTTCTTTCTGGCTACCAACGTTAACCACAAACATTTCTTTGATGTTGCATGGAAGTTCGGGTGTTAGGATTGCTAAGCGCCTGTTCTACAGTGAGAGGGGGAGGGAGGGTTAACGTCTCGCGCTCGCTACTGAAGTCCGCACTTGAACGGTGTCCTCCCACCGCGCTTTTACTGAAGTCTTTAAATATTGTCAGAGTACCGGACTACTGTCACCTGCCTCGCTGATCTGTTCTTTCGTGTTTTGTTTTTTTTCGGAGGCCTCGCAACGCAGCCGGCCCGCTAACGGTTTTCGCCAAGAAGATGCCGACAGGCACGCGCCAATTATGCCTGCCGCCGCAGGCAGGTGCCGCTGCGCGCGACCGGCACGTGGCCTGTCTCAGGAGGCTGCGCACGCTTGAAGCGAGTCGTAGGCCGCGCGAACAAAGAAAGGAAAGGAAGAAGAGAACAAGCGAAGAAAGAAAGGAAGAAAGAAAACGAACTGATGCCAGAACCAACTACCCCTCTTCCAATTCTTCCTTTGTCCGCCGCTTCCCCCTCCTCCACTTTCTTCTTCCGTTTTCTTTTTTTTTTTTAGTAAAGAAGGCGTTCTCTACTCCGTCAAACCGATATTCCGTACTCACTACGTCTGACGCCCTGTGGGGATGAGTGAGGCTATTATATGAGTGCGAAATGCTTCTCTTGCTGCAGGCCCTTTTTTTGCCATAGACATTATATCCTCTTTTGAACTGTTTAAATAAAGTTAACATGCACGGACGATTCTACAGGGCTCACTGAGGTGGCATTGTTAGCATTGTGAATGTATCTGAGATCGCAGTGTGCCTTTCTTTTTTGTTATTGTTCTTTTGGTGGCTCCCCTTGTCCAAACCAGCGTCTGTATTTTTTTTTTTCATTTTTTATGAGGAGGCGAAGTTCAAACAAATGCTAGACCTGATTCACCATCCTCTCGTTTCTGAGTTTCCATTACTACTTTTCACGTCTTCCGTTCATAACTGCTCCACCGACTACCGCGTCTTTTTCTCGTTTTCTCGTCTGAGTTCTTCGTGACTTCTCCAACAATCTGGCTAGTAACCGCTGTGTATGAAAAGTCTTTGGCTACAGCATGATGGCCATCCGAATTTCAAGAAGACACTAAATGACGTCCAACGGTCGGTGAGGGCCCGTGGTGCGTGAACTACAAGAGCAAAGGCGGTTCTTAACCCGACCTTCCGAAAAACCATCTGCCCCCAGGCCCTGCCGTTTACCGAGAGAGCGCAATCTGCTTCTACCACGATGGCCCGGTGGTAACGGTGACCTGTGTATGCTGGTGGTGTCGTAACGGACACGTGCAGTAGGCCCTTCCGTCTTACACCGCGCGAGCTTGTGCGCATGCGCTAAGGCCTGGCAACGTCTGCAAACATCAGCTGTCCTCTTTTTGCTTATTTTGTTCTTATAATAAACGAGTTAACCACCTTACCGTTCAACGACAACTTCCCGTGTTGCTTTTATTCTCTCCTGCTCCAGACTTAGCTTTCTTAGTCGGCAGGTTTACGGGCAGGCGTGCGACATCGCAAGCATGTTTGTTTGTGCGTTCGTTTTGTTTGCTTGCGCCTGGCTTGCTTGCCTGCATGCCTTACCTTGCCTTGCTTGACCTGTTTTTTCTTTATTTTTATTTTCTAGCGCCACCCCTCAAAACAGCAACGCGTTCGTTGTGCGGGTAACACGCCTTCACTTGTTGGCTTTTCGTCCGTTTTTGATGTTTTTTCCAGGAGCAGGTGAAGCAGAGAGCCTGAAGCTTTTCAACGGCCCCGCTTTTTGCCGCAGGTATTTATTATATCATACGGAAAGCGCTTCTTGGGGGCCCGGCGAGGACAAAGAGGTGTTAAAAGGGACTTGCTGTGGAAAGGAGAAAGGCTGACTGCGGTAGAACGCTTTAGCAGTTTGGTCAATGGAGAAGCTGGCACGTGCCCCTGCATGCACTACTGCCCGGGCATAAAAAAGTAAAGTGAAAAAGAAAATGGGAGAGAAATGTTAACGGTCGCTTTGCATGGAAGCAAGGCCTACCGTGACAACGGCGTGGAGGAGAACTGTTATTTCATAGACTTTGAATAATTGCATTAAAAATTGACAGTAACTTAAGTATCCTTACGAGATTTGAATGCGAAAGCATTGTGACTTCTCCAATTATTTGGTTACGTCCATGATATACGTGGCGTCATACATTGCCACGTATATGTCCTTCACAACTCTACATTAAACCCCCTTAATCCACCTTGCTCTAACTTGTACCAACGTTAATCCACTTAATCAACCTTGCTCTAATTTGTGCCAGCCTTCACCCACATTAATCCATGCTGATGATAATTTTTGGTAGCACTCGTTGAGGACAACGGTGGCTTTTCTGGTTCATAGGACATATTATGCTTTCCCATTATTAACAAAAAAAAAGAAAACCTGCCTCTTTGGGCATCTTTGTAGAGCCAAGGAGACAGTTATATTACCGTAGCCGGAAAACCGCGCATGTTGTCTTGTAATGTTCTGAGTACAACTGAGTTAAAACTAAACTCCATGATAGGACACACAAAACAAGGACGACAAAAAGGCGCCAACTTGTCTGGTGTGTCCCATCCGCGGTTCTTAGCTTTGCTCAGTTGTACTGGGAACATAGCAAGATGACAGAACATCAATTATCCCGATTTCTCACATTACCGGCGTATTGAGGTTCTGTTTTTTGGAAGGACACTACGAAGACATTACTGGTGTTAACAGCGCAACACCTTAGACGGGAACACGAGACGAGAAGACGACACGACGAGAAGACGACGTGGTGTCGTCTTCTCGTCTCGTGTTCCCGTCTAAGGTTTTGCGCTGTGAACACCAGGATGGAAAACCAACAAGCCCAAGCTGTGGTTCTAGCGAAGACATTGCGCAGCTTAACTTAGAGACGCACCCGTGAAGGAATTAACTTCTTATTTCTCGCTTCGCTTCTTGAACAAACAAAAAATGCGTACTATTGAATTCTGCGCCGATATCTTAGGTGAATAACGCTTCCGTGTGGAAGCCGAAACGTCTAACTGAATTTGCCACACAACTTTTGTCGGCGTTTTATATCTCTTGTTTTCTTACCATCAGATCTCTTACACTTTGCAAACCTTGGTACTGGCGTTCAAAGTATAAGGGTAGTGGTTACAGCAGCGAGGCATTCGTGCGACTGCATGTCTTCAGCAGGCTGCCTGCGCTGCAAGTTTCCCCACTCATTCTCAATGTTGGCTGCCGAGACGACTATCCAAAACTCATGTCCGCAACTCAAAAAGCAAAGCTGAAAAAAAAAGTAGACACAAAGTTGACATCGCCAGCCATTCATCTTGTTTTCTTTTCTTGCGCAGATATTGCAGCTGAAACATATTGAAAAAGGATGCGCTATCTTCGTGTGCGCCTTTTTCGTTGAATGTAAAACATTTTACGAGTTCGCAGTCAATTTCTGATAGCGCCTGGTGGTCGTGAACTGAATTCTGCCCGCCGTTTATACTATATTGTACTCAAGGTGATGGGGCAATGTTGAGACCGCTACGTAATTTATTCCAGATTGCTTCCTTTTTCATTTTCTTTTTTTTTCTCTGTGTAGAAGAGAAACCTGTTTAGAAGTTCCAGAGATTGAGCTGATGAAATGGCAACTAGATTCGGTGCATCGGGCTGGCTCTTTCACTAACGTTGGGCGAATGGTGAGTTCGTTATGGAGCCCACGACCACGAAGTTACACAATCGCTATCACGGCAGAATAAAACATCGAAGTGAGGTCATTCACTCGATCACAGCTGGGTAGACCTGATGCAAGGCTCACGGACTTTCCTAGAGTCTAACCGTCTCCACGTTGGGGAAAGCGGTATGGCATTGCGCTGTTGAGCACAATGTCGTAGGTACGACCCCGGCAGCGGCGGCCGCATTCCAATGGGGGTCCGGAAAGCAATAACCCTCGTGTACCGCGCATTGGGTGCACGTTCCAGAACCCCAGGTGGTCAAATTTATTCCGGAGTCTGGCACTGCGGCGTGCCTCATAATCAGATTGTGGTTTTGGCACGTAAAACCTCAGATTTTCTTTTTTTTCTTTCTTCTGAGGAATTTGTTACTTTGAACATTGGCCATTAATTTGAAGCCCAAAACTGATAGTGATGAGGCACTTCACAAACTTGAGTGTATGCAAAATGCCAAAACGCCCTGTAAGTTCTGACGAAATTTCGTCGTATTTCACGACAGCGTAACTCGAGACACACAACCTAGGGAGCCTACATGCAAGCGCTGTTTAAAACAGAGCTTGCATGTAGGCTCCCTAACACAACCAGCTCACTCCTCAAAATGGTTTTTCACGGTTATAAGGTACAGATTTCGGTGGCGTCCGTGTACGCAAAAAAAAAAAAAACAATAATTATCAGCATTGGCTCGAGCGTCGTCGTCTGCTTCCGCAGCTGGCTCGTTGGCTCGTGTTCGGCACGCGCTCGTGCCACTGCTCCCGCGTTTATCGTCGTCGTCTTCTTCCACAGCTGGCTGCGTTGCCGCTCATCATTGCAGCGTAGAAGTTCACTTCTATTCTGTCGTCGTAATGCGGAGGCCGCGTTTGCGGGGGTACAAGCCATTGCTTAAGGGGGTATGAGTCTTACCGTAACGGACAGATTCAATTTTGAAGCACTTTAATTTCGAAGAATCGCAAGCGCAATGGCGGGTGAATGATGCTAACCACGCCGCCGAGCAAACTCGAGACATCGAACGGAAGGCGACAACGGCGGACGGCGGGCATACCGTCAGTGACGTCATTCTCTCCGTCGCAGCCGTCGCATCATGGTTAGTTTAGGTGCACCCAGGACAAGCTTCGCTTACCCCCTTTTTCTGGTAGGGGAAGGGTTGGTTTTTTTAATGAAATTGTAGTGAATTATACTGCAACGTCTTGCTAGTGCAATTAGTCTGTGCAGAAGTTCTTCGTTGCCTATACTTACCCAGAGATTGTACAACTTATCCTATACTTACTTAACTAACAATGCCGGCAACTATTAGCTTCCGGATTCCTTTACAGGTTTTCCGACCCTGAACTCCTATGACAACAGTCGGTACAATCGAGGAGCTGAGTGGCGGGCCGACGTTGAATGTCAATGGCAGGCATGAACACAAGGAGGGTCCCGTAATGACTCACGTATAACACCTACAACAAAAGGGATGATGATGATCTCCTAGCAATACGCTCTTACTGTTGTTCCACATAGGTAACTTAGAAAGTGGTATATTCTGGCATATATGTTCCCCTTACTCTGTGGAATACAACATCGTTATTAAGAGTGTACTCTCACCATATGTAGAAACATTGTATTCCAGCCATGTCTGTGATCTCTCACTTAAGAGGAAGCTTTAGCTCGGGCCCAATTCCGCGATGCCGCCCATTCAAATACATGCAAAATTCAGAAATGTTTTTCTCAGATAGCACCTAAACTGGTTTCAAAGAAATTTGTTGCATTTCAGGAACAAGGTTAAATTGTAGCGAATGTAGCAAGCAGAATCTTGATGTAGGGCGTGGACCGTTTTACAAAATGTACCAAACATCGGAAGTTAAAAAAAGTACAAGCACGAAGTGTACAAGTCCGTAACTCTGCGCGAAAAACCGATATCGCAGCTTTGTAAACTGCATTCGTTAGAGCATATTAAGTGGACAAAGTAGATGCATCAATTTAAATCTTACTTGAATTGGTTACTATGCTTACGAGTATTGGGTAAACATCGTACTTACATGTTAGTGGTGTTTTTCAGAGCTATGTAAATACATCAATTTTGTCCGCTTTACATGTACTATTAGAAGGAGCTCACATCCTTTTTAATTTCTGAGTTACAGAAACGTGACAGTCTTACTTTTCTAAATTTAGCAATATTCAACAATTTTTCTCAGAATATTTGTGACCTATATCAGAAATCCGCTTCTAAGAGTCACTAGATCTTAGCTTTTTCTTTTAACTGTGACAAACCGAATCAAATTCACTTCATTGATAGTCAAGAAAAAAAAAAGCACTACACACACAAGTCAGTCAAGGCACTCGTAAAGTTTTTGCGTTCGAGTGGACTATCTGACAGACCATGGTCCTCACGGACGTTCCCAACCTCCTCTATTTCGTTCTTTTTTTCGTGACTTTGCTTTTTCTCGTCGCTATTCATTCAGTCTTTCATTTCGCCTTACGCTCCCCTAGTGCAGGGTAGCAAACCAGAATATTTTCGGGTTATAACCTCCCTGCCTTTCCCACCCTGTTTCTCTCTCTCTCTCTCTCTGTCTTTGGTGATATCGCGATGAACGCGATAGTAATACGTTAGCATTACCACGCAACTCTTTGAGATCCCGTATATATATATATATATATATATATATATATATATATATATATATATAGATGCACTTCACACACAAACGTTTTTCCACTTTGACACTCCTAATGCTAACGCATTAAAACTATTTCGCCTTTCTCGTGTATTTAGATAGCAGCCCCCGAGCTTTCTCTTAAGATTGAGCCACACTCTTATCAGATGATGTATGCGGCAGAAAAGTCGAGCCATAAAAACTACACCGGTTTCTCTATGTTTGTTTCTTCTTCAGCAGTAGAAAGGACGATAAAACATGCAAATGAATTCAACAGATGAGGAAGCCTTGACGCATTATACGCTGAGCTAGAATTTATTGACAACTGGAGTGTGGTGTCCGTGAAAATGTGCAAGTGTGTTTCATGAGGTATAGTTTCTTACAAGCGATAGTAACTCACGCTCAGTCCCACTGGTGTGTTAACTCTATGATTAACACCGGATCGCTGCTCTACGTGTGTTCAATTCTGTAGTTTCGTACACTTATGTTGGTAGTCTACTCTCACTCGGCATTCTGAGCTTATTTGCGTAATAATAGATTTGTAACCTCCGTTAGACTGTTTTCGCTGCGCTCTGCGCAAGTGCGGAAAAAATTCATTTTATAGTTGACAGTCAACTGCACCAGATGTAAATTCATCCGTCGCGCACAATATTACGCAACCTAACCCCCCCCCCCCCCCCCCCCCGGGAACGTCATGTCATTTGTGTTTACCATCAGAATGATGGTAAAACATACGTTGCCACGCAATAGTAACAAAATTCAGGCATACCGGCAAGTGCCAGGCAAGAGGACAATAACTACCTCGGTCGTAAAGCAACAGTTCTGCGGGGATACATTTCTAAATCAGGCACCCGCAACGTCTTACTACTCTCTGGAGGTGCCATTTTGTTCTTCCATCATTTAGCCCCTGTGGTTTCGTATTCCGTAGTTTACCATGAAAACAATTGTGCACGTTTTTCGGCTCATCTTGTCCTCCAACAATAATAGTAGTACATATTGCGTACACTTCCTTTCTTTAACACTCGGTGCTCGTTATACTTTCCATACAGGAACGCTGTAGGTCACGCTGTATGATACTCGCATGCCATTCATGACCGGAAAATACCGGAGCTCACCATTAAATCAAGCAAGGGCACGCAACATAAATGACACGTTTATGAGTAGTTGGAAGACAAGATCAACCCGAAAGCGTGGACATTTTTCTCAGGGTGTTGTGAAAGTCGCCCCCCTTTGCAAGACATGTAATCGTGCGTACAGCCTCGTTCACTGGGCAAACTCTCCCGGCATGTATGTTGCCACAGTGGCGTATACAGGGATAACTACGGCACAAACCACCCGAAAGGTGAGGTAAGGCTACGCCAGGGCGGAAGAAGAGGGCGCATTCCCTGCGGCCCGGCGTCTAATAAACCACCTCCAGGGACCGCTCGCTTCGTGCACCTGATTCTTCGTTGCGACGGACGTTACGTGCCCTCCCTTCCCTCCGTGCCACCCTCGTAAATAACTCGAGGCAACTTGAAAACATCCGCGGTCGGAAGGGGTTCAGGGACCCCTGAACTTCCGCCAGGGTCAAAGGTCGTTGCAATAGCCGAGAAACGCTCGCCGCCCTTTTGAAGTGCGGTGTTATGCTGTGAACCACTGAGGTGAATAAAGTGGTTTACCAGTATATAGAAGTTGCATGCTTAAAGTGTACATGTATAAAGAGTGGCTAAAGAAATCGCCTTTCCTTCCGTCAAAAAGCTTAACTGATAGGCAATACTGAGTTCGGCCCTGCTTGGCCGTCATAAAAGAAATTGTGGTTCTCGGCAAACAGTATAAGTTGACGTTTTAGTTGCTCACAGGCAATATTCGTCATCTCTTTTATTTCGACGATGCATCCTCCGTGCTTGACGAGTTTTCGTCGATCTTTCCCCTAAGTCGACAGAAAGCAGCCAGCAGAGAGGCTAGCTACCCTTAAGCTGGCCTTTTACAGTGAAAGCTGTGGCTAGGCGAAACGAAAAACCGTTCGTCCCATGTTTCTCTAAACGTCTCCATTGACTGCGCCGTTAGTTACGTCGTTCTCTACGTCACCCCCGACCGCGTGTGCCATTGGCATAGCCGTTAGTGACGTCGCTCTCTGCGTCGTACCTGCTCTGCCCGCAACGCCGGCTCCTCGGCTCGCCGTCGTCGCATGCGTTCGATATCTCGAGTTAGCCCCGCGTCGTGGTTAGCAGCGTCCGCCCGCCATTGGCGCTTGCGTTCCACTTCACGATTTCAACGTGGACGTTTCGTCGCAGCCGAAGCCAAAGTGCCGCCCTAGAAACTCCAGCCGAAAGCGGGCGTTGGCCCCGGCGAACGCGTTCCCGCCATTGCCGCGTTGACGCTGCTCTGCCCGCAACGCCTCCTCCTAGGCTCGCCGTTGTCGCAAGCGCTCGATATCGCGAGTTAGCTCGGCGTCGTGGTTAGCAGCATCCGCCCACCACATGTAACCAATAAATACAAACATGTAACCAATAATTGAGAAACGCTTCAATACAGCGTCGGGATTAACCTACTGCTAAACATCGGGGCCGCACGTTTCAGCTTCGCTGGTTAACCATCTGTACGGAGTGTTTGGGCGGTGTTTATTTAGTTATGTCATTGTACAGCTGTGCCTTTTAACGCGATAGCGTTTAGGCCCCCTTGTCGCAGAAGATCCGGCGTCGGCATTGGTGCCCACGGCCGAGAAAATCATCCCCAACCGCGCTTAGGTATGCCACACCATTCTGTCATTAATGTTGCTCATACCTTGTCTTGCATTCTTGGCAAAGCTATTCCTGGGAATTTTGAGAATGACAATTCACAAACAAATGTCATGAAACAAAACATCCTCAGCGCATGCCTTTTATGTTAAATCTTCTCAGACTGAAATATTAAAAGTGCGAAACAAATACGGAAACCTGAAAATTATGTAATTTCTTTGGCGCGGTTGTGCACTATCTCCGGGATCGGCCCACGCAAGAGGCCGCGTTTCCACCAGAAAGCTCGCCTACGTGCATAGCGTGTGCCGCCAGTGTTTGCCAGTAACCATTACGGTTGCATAAGCTGCAGTCGTCGGGAACCATGAGTAGCAGTCAGGGATCTTTGAATGAAACAGCGTTCCACTCTTAAAAGCGAAGCTTAAGCGTCCTCCCAATTTTGTTTTTATCGCCCATAATTTTTGCACATGCCTGCTCTGAGCTCGTTGATAACGTGCTTTTTATTGCGATAGTAGTTACATGGTTGCTCGAGGGGTCACAGAGCATGTGTGATCACGAACTATATATCCAGAAAGCGGCCTGGCACGACCGCCAGGATAAACCCGCCTGCAACAACATCACGACACCCATCACTGGGCGTGAGCCGCTGGGTACGTTCTCGAACAGACAGCTTCAGCACTGCGTATGTAGCATTTGTTCGTGCTAATTCATAACCAAGAATGGATGTTCTCAGGTGACACAAGGAGTATGCAGCTTTAATGTATTAAAGCGATAGCGCCCCATCCGCTATGCAGCCACCTCCGCGTCGGACGCGGCCGCCTGGTGGATAGCCATTGCAACGAAGTTGCGGCCATGACACCATAGAGATACGGAGGGTTGATACGTGGTGCAGTGATTGCTACTGGAGTGGCAGTGATTGCACCAAGACATACAGCGTCGGTGGTATGATTTTGTATTGTTGTTGGCACCTAGGTCGCCATGCACCAGTGTGCCTCCTGATGATTTCGTGATTCAATAACGGCATAGAAACATGCACCAAGTCGCACAAGAAAGTTTTCGCTCATTGTGCCAATAATCTTCAATGTTCCTGCAGCAATGATTTATTTATTTAGTTAGTTAGTTAGTTAGTTAGTTAGTTAGTTAGTTAGTTAGTTAGTTAGTTAGTTAGTTAGTTAGTTAGTTAGTTAGTTAGTTAGTTAGTTAGTTAGTTAGTTAGTTAGTTAGTTAGTTAGTTAGTTAGTTAGTTAGTTAGTTAGTTGAATATCATCAAGGCTTAAAGACGTTACCGAAGTGAGTGGATAGCATGCATGTGATGCAGAAACAGCTGAATGCGACTACCACGAATACTTCTTTCCGAGCTCACGCGGTATAGGAGTAAACAATCCCGCAAACCAAACCTTCAGTGAGCTACCGAATCTGAATAACCTACACGGTGGAAAATGAAGCCACCATACCTGACGTCAAAAGCTATAGCGTGTTGGTCATTTCTATCTCCACGCCGCCTCCTTTTCGCTATTGAACGGACGTACACCCGCTTTTGTCTCTCCTGGACTGCGGTTTGAGCAGACAGCTCGCGTATAAACACGTGGCAGGTAAATAACAACTTCCTGTCAATACTCGACAGTACTCACACGCGAAGCGCGTGCCCTGGCTCGCCAAAAGAGAAAAAGAAATGACACGGCGTACCGCATATATGACGGATCGCTGACCGTGTCAGTGACTGCATGTTCCGGTCTCGTTCCAACTCCCCCGCAGCCCGTTGGCGGCCTAAGAAAGGAACAGTTAAGGCAGTCTGTCATAGACAACATAGACGTAGAGAATAGGAGATGAGACGCAGGGAGGTTAACCAGAATAACTGTCCGATTGGCTGCTCTGCACTTGAAGGAAGGAGAGGGGGAGGGATGGGGGAGGGTAGAAAAGATAAAACTAAAAAGAAACGAATAGAGTGAGAAGGATCTGTCCTCACAAACGAGACGAGGCGTCTGACAACGATCTGTGTTTCACACAATCTCGATGCTTCCAGAAAACACGCCGGCGCTTTTGACAGAAGGACGATGTTTTGTTCACACGCGGATGAGTGCGGTTGAAGAAGTATTTGTTTGCTCGCGGTCTGCCCGCAGACCTCTCAGAGGTCATAAAAACAAAAGAACTGGAGGCATCTTGCTGCAGATAGAAGACGTCACATTGTCCACGGGCTTGGGGTAGTTGAAAGAAGCGTTCCTCTCGGCGGTGGTGCTCTGGGCAGTCTGACCTGCCGAGCAGCGAAGACTCGGGGACAGCGTCAGCCACAAACTTGTTTGCGCCTACCTCCTGTGTGAAGAAAAAAAAACGGCGACGTTTGTAAACCGACGGGAAGCCTTTTCCCGGTGTATGATTGAACGCCCGCGGGAAAGGAAATGGCGCTGCCGCCCCCCAGCGGGATACTGTTCATCGTGCGGTTCATCTTGCGGTGCGGTACTTGGCGTGTGAGCCACGTGCGAACGTGCAAAACGCCACCCTTCCATTTTGACAGGAGTGAAGACGCGAGCCAACAAGATCTGAAACGGGTTTTTAGAGCGAAACTTTCTTTTTTTTCAACCCTCCCCCATCCCACGGGGTTTGGTGTAAGTACGCCAGTTTCCAGCCTGTAACAGACGGCGTATATAGTACTGAATGTTGATTGACAAAGCTGTGCCAGCGGTGGCAGCCCCGGATTTGCCTGATAAAACGATAAATCACGACATAAAACACGTGCACAAATGTTCGGCTCAAACGTATCTCTGAAGAACACAGACCTTTTAATGTAATAGCACGCGGCATTCAGCGCCGTCACTGATTTTCTTCATTTATACTCGCGGTATACCCCGTTCTTGGACCATTGTGTAAGTGATCGATCTTGCCCACTTCCTCAGAATGCTCACGTGACACTCTGACACAAGGTGTATAGAATGCCTAAATATATTTAGCTATGTGTCGTAAGATGATATGTGCACGCACATATCATCACCACTGTGACGACAAGTATCAGACATCGTCTTCGTTCTCGCGACATCGCTGCGTCGATGTCTCAAGGGGCGGAATACGCCTGATTTGGTGTTTGCGTGTCGGCATAAGCCTACGAATGGTGCATCGCGTAGACAATGAACGAGATTATACACGCTGGATAGGATGAAAATGAACATAACTGTAGGCGTTTAGCTATACGCATTTAAGTAAAGCTTCACTAAAGCATCGCGTTACGTATACTATAGAGTCGACCATAAACAGTTAGACATGCGTTCTTTTTTCTTCGTGTTTTTTCAGGGAGTGATATACGTGTGTAAAGGGTAAAAAAAACACCTGATTCATCAGCACTGTCACCTATAACTTGCCCGATTATACTCATGCATCCAGTCACACATTCAGTTGCTTGGTTACACATTTAATCATGGTGCAATGGCGCGAAGAAGACAAGGACACGAAGGCACCCATGAAATGTGCACTATACATGCACCAACTTCCAACTCAGTTTATTCGGGAACCGACGCACACATATGTTCAAGATACCTCCAATATCATCAGGTTCCCCTTGCTGATAATAATTAGCACGTGGCTCGCTACGCATACAACTAAATATCATTTTTTGCATCTAGGTTAAAATGGCTCCAACAATTTTCGCATAGCGATCGCACCAAGATTAGCTATGTACCAACTAGCCAAAGCATCAGTACTACTGGTTACACATGCATTGGTTTGCATCGCGCAGCAGTACATACATCAGCACGCTTCACGAAATCTTGGACGGACGTCTTGCGCTTGCCATTTCGATCATGTCTTCAATCATGAGGTGCGTGTCAAGATGGGCTACCAACACACCAACCTACTCTACTCCCTTCCAAGCATTATTCCCATTCTCATTCGGCCTTCACATCTCCACAGCCACGTGTCGTGCGGGCAGACGCACGTGATTGGGCAGGGACTAGATAGCTCTCGTATGGAGAAGTATCCACCCTGTATACTTACGAATGGTTTGTGTTGTACTCGTATTAAACCAAAGTTCGTACGGAGACGAAGGCTTCAAGTGGATAACCGTGGTGAACCAGGAATATTGCGGGAGCCGACATTTCGGCAAGGGGACCCTTGCTTTCATCAGGGCAGCAGCTGCCCCGACAAAGAGAAGACACCTTGCCAAAACGCTTCCTCCAGCGGTATTCCTTGTTCACCACTGTTAATTACTTCTGTTGCATTACGTATACATATCTAATGCATGGATAAAACTGAAGTTGGAGAGGCAGTGTAATGCGCAGAACAGGTAACCGTTGATGTAATAGAGTTACCAGATGGGCGCCGGAGGAAGGGAAGCGCAGTCAAGGACGGCTGGTAACTATATGGAGAGATTAAACCATAAAATTAGCAGGCATAGGACGGGAGTCAGCTGACGTAGGACAGGGGTAATTGGAGATCGCTGGGAGAGGCCTTCTTCCCATATGAACATAAAAAATATATAGGTTCATCGTGAATGCAAACCTATATATGGGCTGAATGCACGAGCTTTCGCAAACGTGTCGAGATCGCTTCGAGTATAAGACAGTAACTTGACGGAGGTCATTTGACGTTTTTGCCGAGCTGACTATAAACTTCGTCGTGTATACTGCAAATGAATGCTCGTAATTGTTCTTTGTTGGGTACGATCGGGGGACAATGCAGCTATTGAATCGTCATTTGTGGTTTTGTAAGCCTGTAACGTACGAGAACATATCTCGACATTCATTTGGCGGTCGGGGTTGGCGTTTCATGTTTGTATTTCTTCTCATTGCGGCGTCATTTAAGAGCCCGACACAACGCTCGCTCCATCCGTCCGCCTACATGCGCGGCGTTTCAGCGCAGCATGCGTTGTCGTGCCGTCATCATTGATGTAATTGATATATGGTCTCGTCATCGTCCTTGATGCCGTACTTTCGTCGTTGCATATAACTTATGGAGATAGCAATCGATGACAGGAGTTTTTCACCAAAGTGGTGGTGTAGGAAGGAGAGTTGACGGAGAGCAGCATTGTCGAGGAGTAAGTGTGACAGCAGCAAACCAGTTTAGTATCAATTAATCACGGAAGTCTGTTGTTGTTGTTGTTGTTGTTGTTGTTGTTGTTGTTGAGTGTGTGCCTGGTCGGAAGGGAAGGCAATAACCACAATCATGAACAGCCGGTGACCTCGATATCGATTAGAAAAAAAAAACATTAGAACGACAAAAAACAGACGTTCACGCAATACGGAGTGTATTGCTAACAAACAGCTATGTGGAAAAACAACTGCGAAACGGCCATCACAAATCCGCAGGCCTCTCTGTACCTCCTAGAGCACTGCACGGGCAGATTTATTGAGCCCGGGCCGGTTTTTACGTTGGGCTGCCCGCCCGAGCACGACCTAAAGTTTCATGGTGAAAGGCGGACCCCGCCCGCGCCCGGAAATAATCTAGGTTACCCGCCCGGCCCGCCACCCCCTTTACCTTAGGCCCGAGCCCGGCCCGAGACCGAAAAAGATCACCGAGCGGCATTAAAAAAAAATAAAGAAGAGAATAAAAGGAATTTATTCTTACGGCATAAATACATGTCATATGCAATTATGAACACCATTTGAGCGGTCTGAACACAAATACCAGCGGGCGAAGAAGTACGAATGACCCTGCCGAGCAGTATCGCCAGCAGTTTCCAACGGCGCGACCTTGATGCGGCCTAATACACTTCTATCGCAGCGCCGCCACAGTATTTTGCCACGTCGGGCGCCTCATAGCATGCGCCGCCCCAGCCGCTCGTCCCACTTAATCGTATTCTAGTACACTATACCTGAAGCGCAGCCACGACGGTTGTGAGTGCAGCGCATGTATGGAGTAAATGGAGAAAGACAGCTTCTCGTTCCGTAATGGTGCAGCGTAATGCGCTGCTGCTAGGTGGCTGGTTGAGAACATGCGTGCAATCATGGATGGACGTAATGCCATATTTCAGCCGCGTGACGAATTATCTTACCTTACCAGTCATCGTTTTACCAATTCGCCTTTGAAGGAAGTGTGCGCATTTTTCTTTATCTTTCTTTCTCCCCTTACCCCTTCCCCAGTGTAGGATAGCAAACTGGATATCTACCTTCCGGTTAACCTCCCTGCCTTTCGCATCTCATTTATCGCTCTCTCTCTCGCCTTTGACGAATCCGCAAGTCGCGAACGCGCTTACACCGCGCTGAAAGCATGAATTACATTGATTTATGTAAGGCATACAATGGTATCCTTTGGTTTGAGGCGACTTCTGTATTTCTGGACTTTTACGTTCTCTTCAAACAGTTCAAAATACGACGGAAGAAGAAAAGGAAAGTACACAGGAGTAGCACTGCTAGCTTCCAGCTGCGTTGGGGCAACAGGTTTTAGTTGAGACCCGCGAGGGTATAACTCGCTGCACGTTACATGCACACCACCAGAAAGCCCGAGGCCGGCCCGGGCCCGCGTCAAAAAACCCAAGCCCGGCCCTGGCCCGGGTCAAAAAGCACATGCCGTGCCCGAGCCCGACCTGAGCCCGTCAAACAACTGCCCCACCCGGCCCGGCCCGGGCTTTAGAGTAAGCCCGAGCCCGTGCAGTGCTCTAATAAGTCCACCGTAATTTTTTTTTCTCGCTATACTGTACGATGCTGAAAACCTGCTCGATAAGCGTTGCCCACTCAACGCGAGCACGCGTGCATGACGTCACGGTCCGGCGCTCTTACGCTGACTGGAATTTTACGCGCGGAGTAGCTCGGCATCCATTCAAGCTTCCTGCGTTCATGCCGCGCCCGCGAGCGACGTCACGGACCTTAGCTCAACAACCGAAAGCACTTGCACGCCGCGTGCAACCTGCCATGCGCGGTAGAGCGAGGCAGTGCTAAACAAGATGACGTGGGCACGTGGGCGCATGCGCAGTCAGGTTACAACGGGACTTCCACGCTAAACGCACTGCCGGGTCGAGACTAATTGTCGCTGCTGCTGCGGAATCAGCCAGCCGTAACAAGTTGCACCTGCGGACGTAATATAGGTGTGATCTTTACATACATATCCCGCAGCTTTCTTCATGTTCTTTAATGTTAAATGTGTGGGGGGTAATTGTGGTTTAGAAGTGTGGAATATACGAAATTCGTTTAATAATTTATGGCGTTTTTTTTCTACATCGAAAGACTGTTTGATCGTAAAGGTGTCGCGCGAATGTTGTTATAAGTGTGCATGCCGAGATTATGAACGAACACGCTGAAGTGTACAGATACGCGCATTGTATTTGTTAAAATGCCCAGCAGCGCAACCTGAAAATTTATCGACTGGAATGAAAAAAAATTCATCTCTAGCTTTTCTCGGAGTATTATAAGCTAGCAATAAACAGGCGAAAAGTGTCCGCAGTTAATAGCTGAACCAAAAAAATTTATTTGGAATTGAATTGAATGTTTATTTTAACTTGAATACGGTTTCAAGAAAGGCGCAGGAGGAAAAGGCGCGCAGTGCCTGACAGGGACCCCTGTACCCGCAACATATATTGTACATCATTTAGCGCCCGTTCATTGGCAGCGGGTGGACTCGCATAATGTTATATATATTTCACACACTGTAGTACATGGGTTACACAGAAACTTACAACAATATGATTTAAGCAATTATTGTGTCAGAGTTTGTTCTTAAAAATAGACGGTGAGATTATAGAAGTTGATAGGTTGTAAAATAACAAAACAAAAGAAATTCAAAAATTATGGCCACGAACAGCAAGATACAGGTTGTACATGTTAATTATAATAGTAATTATAGTAGGTTACAATAGTAATAGTAAAATGGTCTTATAAATGTCATTGATTGATTGATTGATTGATTGATTGATTGATTGATTGGTTAATTATGCATTCATTCATTCATTCATTCATTCATTCATTCATTATGATGCTAGTCGGAGTGTTGGCAATTGTTGGCATCGGCTTCTCCCGAACAATTAGGAAACAGAAATGACAGCATATATACAGAATAACGCCATGAGAAGCATTTTATTATATATATATATATATATATATATATATATATATATATATATATATATATATATATATATATATACATAGCTGGGACAAATGAAACACGGATTCTCTAAAGAGAGCACTCTGCGACGACAATGTGCATTAGGCCAGAACGTCCTAAACAACAACAGGAAGCTAACATCGCAATTTATGCTCGGCGCTTTTCCAGCCCTGCTGAGGTGTACGCGACGACGCGCGAACCGTATCGCAAATCGCCAGACCCATATACAGCGCTCAGCTAACAAAAAGCAACTGCACCTGGCTTAATCTCTCGCTGCGACTCTTCTCGTATACCGAGCCCACCTGGCTTAAGATTAGGCCCGCGTAATATGGTTCACCGAGAGCATGCAGAGCGTAAAACGCGTCTCTCCGCCCTTTGTTTCCTTCGTGCGTGCCAGTGTGGAGCAGACTATAGCGCAGGCTTCGCATTAAGGCTGAGGAGGAGCCGCTGCAGGACCAGAGCGGAAGCAGGTGATATCTCGTAAGCGCTCGACACTCGGCGCTACGCGGAGAAGGAAGGCGAGGTCGAGGGCCGCACGCGTGCGGCATACGCGTGATAAGTGACACGACGTTCTCGATGTTTTAACGATTTCTTTCTTTTATGAGTTAATTGATATAAGAAGGCGCGTGAGGCTGCCTAATTGGAGCGTTGCCTCGGAGATCCAACCGGAAGTGAACGGAAAATCGCATCGCGCGCGCGTAAGACTATAGGTGGCGCTAAATTGCGACGAAAGTGCGAACGAAAGGATGTGTGCATGAGAAATTTAGATGGGCTATGTGTACGCCGCTGGTTTTCAGGACGGACGCAGGTGGTAGTGGACCACTGCGAAGCGCCTTCGTTAGCGGAAGTACCGCGTAAAAAGCGTCTTGATTTTTTTTTTACCATGAATAAACAAGGAGACGTTGGCACCTACAGATGGTGCCTGAGACTACGATTGTTGCGCGGGTAAAGAAGGAATATATCCCAAATCGCAGAACATCACAAAGACGAAAGAAACGCACGATAAATTACATAAACGAAACAAGCATTCAGAGTGCAAAGTATTATACTATAGAGAAAAAGTATGAAATCCTAAAATGTCTTGCAGAATTCAAGTACTCAGGGCGCACACTGTGATAAGGAAGATCAAATATCCGCATTTCGCTGCTTCAAAAGGAAAAGGACGTATACGTACATGCAAAACTATTCTCACTGTACAAAAGACAGGAACGTATTTTTCTCATTGCTTAGGAAGTTGTATATATTGATCCATAAATGCGACAGACTATAACTAGACAACGTATATAGTGTGCTAATAAGTACTTCATGGACTATTCATTTAGAAAGTGTAATAACTAATTCGCTTAGAGTTTTTTCACGCTAGCGCATCGGCCGCGTATTCTCTGCGGCTTTCTGCTGTTGAGAACAAAGGGTGCGGGCGCGATTCCCTAGCCGCATCGATTGCACTCCGACGGAGGTGGTATGCAAAAATGAAAAAAAAAGGACGCTAGTGTGTCAGATTTAAGTGCTATCTGAAGAACCACAGGTGGTCAATTAATCAGCGGCTCCACAAATCCATCTCTTAAACGAGCTGTGCAACTTTATAATTAAGGCCTCATCGCAAGCGTTAGATCATTCGTATCGTGATATCGTTTTATTCGCTTCGGCGAACGATCGCCAGTATTACGTGTCCTGCTAATGACATAGTCACAGGGGCAAATTTACTGTCTCTCTCATGGAGTGCCCTTTATGGGACTTAGTTTAGTCAATTGTCAATTATTAGGGGTCTAATTAACTAGCTCACGTGCTTCTTATTTTACGCAATGTTTCCCACAGAATACTGAGTTCTGGTTAAAAACAGTTTTCTACGAATATTAGCTTATTTATGATGTAATCAAGCCTGCAGTGCCCACAGACAATTGCTGATTGAGGAACATTAGAGCGACTAGCTTGTTTATCTTTATTTTTTTGGAAAGGAGAGCGCGTTCATACGAAAAACATTAATTGTTATTTAAGCTAAACTTCATGGTACGGTAACTAATTATCGGCAATTGGTAGCTCAACTATCCAGAACTGAAAACTCGCTCCAGTGTATCAAAAGGCGCTGTTTAGGGCTCCGCGTTTGGTTTCCAGTGCCTAAATCTAAATTTCGAGGCATCATAATTACCGTAGCATACGTCGAGCATTAAAGGGTTACATGCCATCCCATTAGCATGATCAAAAGTCATGGGTTGGTACAGGAGAGCGTCGCATCCAAGTCGAGCCGCGCAAAAATAGCTGCTTACCTTGTGAAAGACACGGGAACGCTCACGACATTTGAAATCGCAATGGAAGGGGCTTTTTTTTAGTTTCACGCCGACTCTGCATTGAGTAATAATTTACCTTCGAATCACCACTGTCGAGGCTACGCACTTCGACGCAGCAAAGCGAGTTCACCGAACGAACTTGCTGTGAGTTCATCCTATACGGCGAGTGGTCGTTAAGACTTTCCGTGCTTCAACCAGCGAAGGACACTAAATGGGCGTAGTGCAGTCGTTCAACGTGACACTAAACTGGTCCGTGTGACAGCGACGTCAATCTACAAGTTTAGCACTAAGGTTACGACGTGATTTACGCGGAACTTGAATCCCGCCTGATGATGACGTCCGACATTGATTTTCGATAGTGCACGCACACAAGTGTGGAAGTTATGCGGTACGTGGCCGGCGAGTCGCAAAACCACGCCCTCTGGTGGCGCGGGCCGAATTTAAAAGCAGACTGTAAAACGGTGACAGTCGAATACTGAGCGGATCTGCAAGGTCACATTTTTCTCTTTCCTGTCAGCTTGGAACTCGCAGCAGGAGCTAACAAACTGCTTTAAGGGTTCCGGTGTCTGTCGGTGGCAGTTTCAAGTCACTACTGACGAGAATTACAGTGCGAGATTAAGATTTAGAAGCAAGTAAAGAACAGGGTAGGAGAACTGGTCTGATTTAGTAGCCGAGGCGCGGAGTTGATGCTCATCTAAGAGGTTTCCGCACGAAGGTCCGCAAGTTGTTTTACAACCCGCCGAGCTCTTGTGTCTACACCGTTTGGTTGGCTATCAGGAATGCGGTCTTCAAGTGGCACTTGTGAACGGCTCGGAGAATTTGTAATGTGTTTTCGCAATGTCAAGAGTATCGCGATGGGGGTGGCTGCGAATTCTTGCGCGACGGTATGTCACCTCCGCTAGTAGCCACGCTTATAGCGAGGTAGTGACGGGTGCACATTCTCGTAATTTAGGTTAGCTAAGCCTAACGCCCATTTGAGAAGTATGTGCAGGGTGTGACGAGGGTTGGAACGTCGTCAGTGCAATAGTGCTGTAAGATAATTTTGACACTTATTTCACGTCTACGATGTCGTCTGTCATAGCTACAAAAATACTTCAAGAGTACTTAAAGTTTGGCGCATATTACGACGCATCTGTATACACGTGCCTTAAATATTTACTTGCCGAACCATATCAAGCGATATTTACAGGCTGCGGTAGAGCTAGTCGTCGTGAAGTGGTTCTAACTTCTGTTTCTTCACTCGAGCGGTGGTAAAAGGGTGTCCCAAAATGCACGTAAGATTTTAATTAGGCGCCGTATCTGTGTTAATGTGTTGCCAACGAAGAAAGAAATAAGACAGCGTGACAGCTCACAGTTCAGGGTTATTAAAATGAAGTGCTACACCAAAGAACAACGCGCTTTAGTGTTGAGCAGTATTTTAAAATAATTGAGGTTTGGCAGCTAAAGTTCACAATTTTCGTACAAAATATGGAGAGAATAGTGATTTACCTCAATCAACTGTGAAGTGATTTTTTTTTTTTTTTGAAGTCTAAGGTTTGTGGTAACAGGCCAACGACCACCCACGCTGTGAAGGAGGAAATTGAGCGCTGTATCAACGAAATTCAGCCACACTTAGGCGAAACGATCATAAAAACTTTGAACAAAATAATTGTGCCAGCAAATGCCGTGGCGACCATATACCCGATATACAATTCCATACACAACCCTAACTGTATACTTCATGAATCAATACAAAATTTAATCATACACCTGTGCTTTCTATAAGAATTACTTTTTGGGTGAATTATGGAACACCCTTTATAAAGCGATCAAACTATGAAGTGTAATCTTCGGATAATTATCTACCATATATCCATGAGTTTTTTTCTGCTAAATTATGGTCACATACAAGTTACGCCATTGTGATCTAGTGCTGCAGTTTACCTGCTGCTTCCTTGCTGAGCCACCGCTGTCGGTCTTAAAAGAACGACACACATACATCCCACCTATTGAAATATGACCCGTCACATGATACATCTCACAATCCACAATGACCATACATATCGGTATATCTGGTATTCTTTATAATTAACAGAATTTTTTTTAAATTACGACTAATTGATTTCTGAATCAAACTGGGTGACAGCAGAAGTTGAAGCCGGGGAGCTCTGCAGGAACAATTGATGTCATAACATAGAGGTCTGCAAGTAGCCTGTGGTTAACGATGGGTCCAGTCGACGCGACTAGTACCATAGTCACCACAGCGTGAAAAAAACGCCGTCATCACAACGCGGCAATAAAGCCAACAGGTTATGTCTATAAAAAATTAAATCAATGTATCAAACGTCGTTAGAATGTAGAGAGTTTTTCTTTTTCCTTAGAATAGGGGGAAATTTATTGCTTGTATTATCGACATGGAGATAGGTTCGTTTCCCGCTAAAGTGAAAATAACGCGCCAGCCTCAGTGGCACAAGTTGTCAAACCTAATTTCCCAACTTCTTCCAGAAAAAGAACTAAAATTCGATTCATTAACTCAGGCGACATCATACTACGAACCACCACGTAGCACTATACGACGTGGTAATCCAGACTCTGGCAACAAAAAATGCGCCTCAAGTTCGCCGAAATGTCGTAGAATTCACGACGCCGAAACTCAACATGCCTGTGTTTGAGTCCTCATCTGCGGTTTTGCGCCACTCAGCAAACAAACTTGAACCAACTACTCCAATTACCTGACTTTGCCTACGTAACCTCGACTTACCTGCTCTCATTTTCCGCTCTTGTAATTACTGCGTAACTGTCGGCGTACGAAAACCTGACTTCGTGTCGTCCGCGTGCCCAAGGCGCAATCACGAATCACCCGAGGCCTTTGACCCGTATAGAGAGACCCATTCATACTAAAGGGATTTTCCCTCGGCTTTCCACGTTGCCTATTCATGCACAATGAGATTGTGTGCACAGACAGTGCCTCAAGACGTGCACGTGTGGAACGCTCAAGCAAGAATCACTCCAGGGACTGAGAGTGCTTCAAGGAACCAGCTTCAATAAAGGTGGCGAGACGCCTCCTCTCCGTATGCAGGAGGGACCACTCCTTCATCGTCGAACATTACGGAGTGCATGCATAAAACCGCTGTGTACACAGTTCACGCAGGGGAGTGGACACGAGTCCACGGCAACACTAAACGAAGCCGGCGAGAAAGCCTGTTATTTGCGTGTGAAACAACCTGGCCCAGGCGGTATTCAAGGGGGTAAGGATAGGCACTACGATGATGATTGCAACGGTGCTTCGTAGTGCATGCAGCACTCGTCATGCCGACATAAATGAGGCGCGTACTTTCGCGTAACTCCGCGCCACCAGCGGTGAGGACGCCTGAACGATAAAAGCTGCAGGTGACGCCCTCTAAGATCCGTTAAGAGACCACGTACATTAGGAAGTAAAAGATGCACAATCAGGAATAAAAATATCACGGGCGGGAATTTCGAATTAGTTCGCTCGGGACACGAACACAGCAATATAGACTTGGATATTTTTGTTTATCGTACATTATAAAAGAAGTTTCATTGATGTTGTTTTTAAGTACACTTAACAATTCAGAAATTACCTGCTCGGACGTGTCCTGAACGGGCAATGATTGAAACCTGTGGAGTGCCACGTCTTTTCAACGTCGCAGTCTACGCATGCCGATTCTTTCTGTATAGTAAATTCGTGTGTTTATGTCCAGAGAAAACTGGTTGAAAGTCATTGCGACCGTACACGGTTGCTGACTGTTGACGCGCCTTGCTAGCGCCTTTATAGAAAACGCTAGCTAAGCCAAGAATAAGCTGTACTGAATTTCTTCACCCTTTTCTGTCTGAAATTCAAGCACAAGCACACGGGGAGACGTGGAAGCATCTCCGTGCTGCTAACCTAACGCGACACATTTCTGGTAAAAACATGGCTCGCCGCCGCGTTAATCATTCTTTCGATCACCATGATTATTCTCGGCGAAGAGTATAGGGGTTTTGTGCAACCGTCAGCTTCACAGGACGTCCGTACGCTGCCTTCGCTCCTATGTCGCCTTCATCGCTCCCATGTTAACTGATCCATGCATCACTTTCTCGAAAACGACCCCGATGCTTACTCTAGCGCTCAAGCTTCGACGGCGATCCATCTTTCCTTTTTCCCCGTTTGTTTCTATCGCCCTGACTCCCGACTCAACGTCACGATCTGAACGTTTTGTAGTCGAAGTCAGGGAGAGAAATTAACGAAGCGCCCCGATTAGCCGACGTTGGAGGTCGGGATGGGGAATGCGCTGAAGGAGGGGCAAGCAAGAGATACACGCTCTCCCACGGTGGCAGTGGGCGGTAGAGGTCAGCATGGGTTTCCACGCTAATTTCCCACAACCCGTTCCATCGCAGAGCATGCTTGATTCGAAACCTTTAGCTTTGTTTTCTTCTATTTCCCGCACTTGCCCTTACTGCTCGCTCGCGCGACCGATCCATTTCTGGCTGCGTGATCCGTTATGCACAAATTACACTCCAGCTCCCGTTCAGTAGCGTGGCAGGTTTTTCTTCAAGGAGGTGCCGCCGATCGCAGGTGGCCCGCTAGAAATATGCAGATGCTCACCCGATATATCCTCATAAAATATTATTGCTGCATAGTTGATCAGCCCTATATTATCTTGATAATGAAACACTAGAACGCTTGCATTCTTTATTTATATATATGCGTATATAGATCGAACTGCTCAGAAAGTTAGAGCGTTTTTGCCACAGTGCTCAAACTTCCCGAAGCTATTCGCGCATTGTTCATTTTTTTTTTTTGAGCCATTATTTCGACATCAGTTAATTCAACTTCTCGCTTAATTCGAACGGGCTGAGAACTGCCGGCCGGGAACCACACATTGCTATGGAAGGAAACTCGTTTAGTTCGAGCTCGAAAGCAAGCTGTTTCGGTTGATTCGATCCTCGCCGACCCACAAACCGTCCATGGTCTCTGCCCCCGCCCCTTCAGGCATTCAGCAGTTACCATGAGCTTGAAAACACAAGTTCAGCCGACAATGTTACTGCTTTACTAAGCCAAGCTGGTTTTATATAAACTTATTTTTATCTTTTACTGGCTGACTTTGCTCACACCCGTGAAGCAATGCATTGCCGCTTGTTTTGTGTCGCTTCACGCTGATGCAAGTGTATAAGCATGTCGGTGCTCTTCACCGTCATCCTGGTGGAGTCGTGCTTCCATATAAAGAAACAACAAAAACACTATAGACTTCTCCATGCAATAAGAAAAAAAACTTATATGAAATCAGTTAACTCCGGTGTCCATTCAGTTACGCCGTGCCGAGCGCACGCTCATCGAGAGAGGGCGCTAGTCGTCAAACGCGTACCGCGTGTCGTATTTATGGGCAAGTGCTTGCGACCGACAGGCAGACTAAAGGCTGTTTAAGAAAGTTTGCAACGCTATATGCAATCAGTTCCAACGCATGGGGGTTGAAACCAACTCCCGTGCACATCATCCAGAGGCCCTCGGTGTCAGGGGGGCCACGGGAAATGCATGACACAGCCGAACGACACGTATGCAGAAGGCGCGCAGGGCGACCCGTATACATTTAACAAAGGCTGTACAATGTCTCCTTTGAACTCACCGCAGTTACGAATGCGACGCCTGTCCCGTGTGTCTCTCTCGTACTCGTCTCAAGTGCGCTGTTGTTTAAACCTTCAAATACGAAACAAATCAATGCGTTCACTTAAAGCGCATTTTGTAAAGCTCCCTATCCGGGGGGCGATACCGTTTTTTTTTTCTTTATTGGCGAATGCCGAGTACATCGAACGAGAGACCGATATCTGAACTGGTTGATTTAATATTTATTTATTCATTGTTATATAATTATTTATTCATTTCTGGAGTTTTAACGTCGAGAATCTAAGCTGTGATAAAAAGCGACGCCGTAGCGGACGGTTCTATGTAAATATCGGCCATCTTGGGTTTTTCAGCAGGCCCCTAAACCTAAGCAAGCCACCGGTTTTTCTGGCACTCACCGTACACCACGGCGGGCCCCAAATATATTAGTGTCTTCTCACGTGTGCGTGACCAGAGACATTCTCACCTGCATGTTAGCGCGCCGCTTAACCCGGGTGATGTTTTCCTGCGCTTGCGTATAGACCGGTCGGCGTGTGTGGTCAGTCATTCGCGGGCCTCGGAGGTCTGTCCGAGGCGTGAGCACTCATACAGAGACGACGAGGCTATTTGCTTGCGGTCACCCACGACGTCGCCCGAAGGGACTGTTCCTAAGGCCGGCCTAAGAGTATAATAACCACTGGGATAGCACTGTCATTCGCAAACGATTAACGCGATTCGGCGGCGCACTGGGCCTATGCCCAGGGGGAATACTCAATGGATCCGCGAAACGCACTGCGAGATTGTGGCAGCTTGGCCAGAAACGCCCATTGGTGGGTACGCTAACCAGCGAAGCACTAATTCCAAGTTGAGCCAGTTGTTTTGTTTTTTTTTGCGAGTGTGTTAGAGTGCCTAAGGGCTATAGCGTTATTTTTGGACCGTGGGCATATTTGCATATTCTTATCTAGATATTTGCATATTCTGGGGAATGCCAACACCATACTATCTATGACAAGGGAGACGCTAAATAATTTTAAAAAATTAAAGGCACATCAGCCTACCTTCGGTTTTGTACAAGATCTCCACCAAGATAATTGCCAGTAAAATCAGGGCAACACTTAACTTCAACCCAGAGAACATTTTGGCTTCAGAATGGGTTAATCATCCATGTCACCATGCCATCTATGTCATCAATCAGCAAAGTGAGAAACCTGCTGAGTAAAGCCAAAATTTGGCTTTCACAGGTTATGAAAAAGAGTTTGATTCAGTGGAGATACCAGCAGTTGTGGAGTTGTTGCGTAGTCAAGGAATGCAGGAAGCGCTTCGTAAATATTTCAGTGAATAGCTATCAAGATTCCTCAGTTCTCTTCATCTTCGCAGGAAATGCGGAATACCGATTAAGAAAAGGGTCAGGCAAGGAGTCTCTGTTTCTCCAATGCATGCTTAGAAGTCTTCAAGTTGTTAGAGTTGACAGGATTAGGAGTGAGGGTCAATGGGGAGCATCTGAGCAACCTGCCGTTTACCGATGACATTGTCTTGTTCAGCCGAGCTGCGTGAATTGCCACAAATAATTGAGGACCTTAGCCAACAAATTGTCACCGAAGATCTGAAGACTAACATGCGGAAGACTAAGCTATAATGTTCAGTAACGGGCGGAAGACTAAGCTATAATGATCAGTAACCCGTTAAGAAAACGAGAATTTGGGATTGGCAGTGAGCCCCTAGCATATGTGCAAGATTATGTTTATCTAGGCCACTTAGTCACAGGGAAGCGCGATGAAGAAAAGAAAATTTTTGGGAGAATAAAAATGGGTTGTAACGTCACGGTAGCCATTACCAAGTCATGATTGGCCGTTTACCAGCATGCTCGAAAGGAAAAGTATAAAATTATTGCATTCTACTCGTACTAACACGTGGGGCGGAAACCTGGTGGTTAAACCGAAAGCTTGATAAGTTAATGACCACGCGCAGTGATGTAATAAAAAATTATGGGCGCCACGTTAAGAGACAGGAAGCCAGCGGTGTGGATTGGAGAGAAAATGGGGCAGCCGATGTTCTCATTACGATTAACATGAAGCAATGAAACTGAGCTGGTCATGTAATGCGTCAGGCAGGTAACCGGTGATCTAGTTTACGCTTACAGAATAGGTGAAAAAACAATGGAGGTGTAGTCGGCGATGTCCGAGAAGAAGGCGGTGGGAGGAAATCAGGAAATTTGCAGGCATAAGATGGTGTTAGCTGGCACTAGGCGGAAGTAATTGGAGATCACTGGGAGAGGCTTTCGTCCTCCAGTGGAAAGCATGATGATGATGAGCATTATGCTGTTGCTGCTGCTGATGATGATCATGACATACTGACATGGCTATATTGCGTGCTTAGAGAAAAACTGTTTGGTTAATGACATCTTGAGAGATGACATCTATAGGTTTTCATTTGATGAACCTACACACAGATTTGTCAATACCGAGGGCGTTACATGTAATCATTTCGATTATTGTATACGCACCCTCTGCATCGCCAACTACTCATCTATCTTAACGTTTACAATAGTTGTAGTTGGATTTATAATTATTATACGTTCGGGATTCGTTCCCAGTAAACAGGACAGTGGACAAGTACTTGTCATTATTTTAAAAAAAAAAGACGTCTGTTTATGTACTTCGATGCGTGAATATTGTGTTTCGGGTACAAATTGCACGTGCCGTGCGTATTTTCGCACTTTTGGCCTTTTTCATTCCGCGATTGCTACTTGCAATAATTACAAAATATAATGGGCACTGAAAATTCTAGAGACGTGGCGCTTCCGTCGCCTCCTCACTATTTCCACTCATTTCCAGTTATTGCCACTCAGATGTGGCCAAAACAACTCCTTCGGAAATTCCCACGATGGAGGAGCATTCGATGGGGGAAGGCGGGATGAATTAACGCCGGCGTGTTGCGCTGTAGCCGTACGTCAGAGGACTTCTGCAGGTGTCTGAAATAAACCTGGAGTCTGGATGTTGTTGAAACTGGATTTTATTTCCGCTCGCCGCTTTCTCGTCCTTTCAACGCGACGCATTTGCCCGGCAGCACTGTGGTGCCGGGTAGTGGCGGGTAAGGCAAGCACCCAGCGCCTGTACGTCAGCGCCACCTAGACTGTTGGTTACGTCAAAGGCGGTGGTCAAGGGGCCACGCGACAACCCCTCTCCCGCCTGTCAAACTCGATTGCCACGAGGTTCGCGATCAGCGTGCGCGTCCTAACACCCAAATGGAAGATGAGAAAAAAAATAAAAAAGTAATAATAAATAAACAAATGAAAGCCAATAGACAAACGAAGCTGGTAGCGGTAGCCACTGTCGAGAGGCAGGCGGTCGCTTCGAGCAAGACAAGTGCAAGGCGTGTGTGAGTGGGCTTGTGTGAGCAATTATGGATTGAAGTAAACGCAACACAAACTGCCCTCCGGTATTTCTTCAGTGTAAATATGCAGTGACTGCCAGAGATAGCGTTATACACGAGAGAGGTGGGGGTTGTTACATAAGGGCGCGCATGCCTGTTTCATGCAGGCATTGCAGTCGCCTGATAAAGACATGTTGTACCTCCAGAGTCTACAGAAAACTGATAAGACTTGCAGCGCGGGAGTAGACTTCTGGGCATTCAATCTCGCGAGAACTCTTGACAGCTGATACAGCGGCCGGGGACGTCGCTTGCGAGATCACCATCCGCGTCGTCTCCGACTCGATTTTCCCATTAGCGTTTCGAGTGCAAATCTTGTGTTCACTGAATTCCTATTATTGCTCGAGAGGTAAGCAACACTGGCACCAATGGTAGGATCGACTCAGCCAGTGGGTTTAGAGGGGCACGCCCGAATGGCGAAGGCGCATGGGGTGCTTGCGCGTATGTGCCTAGATTTTAGGCATTTTGCCTAACAGGTATGAAATATTAGAGCGATGCTTTCTTTGCTAGTTCTCCCGGACTTTCCTGCAGCCTTGGCTGCTGGCTTGTGTTGCTGCTCTCTTGGCGAATACCTCGCACTTCGAAAAAAAAAAAAAGCTATTGAATTACGTGATCAATGCCGGGGGGGGGGGGACCGAAGCTATGCCTGCCATATATACTACCTACTAGCTACGATATTATATATACCACTACAACCTATTATATATATATATATATATATATATATATATATATATATATATATATAGTACATCACACGCGCGCGTACTATGCGACGTGAGGCACTCCCATATTCGGCAAGACAGCTGGAGCAACCACAGTAACATACAGCACGCTTACCGAATCATAATCATGCATACACCATCATGCAAATTATATCACGCATATATACATAATAGGCTCGGGTAACTTGCCCAGTACTTATATATATATATTATATATATATATATATATATATATATATATATAACTAAGTACTGAGCAAGGTATCCGTGACTGCTACGGTGGACTGGAGAGTTGCGGTTGACTGAACATTCAGCTTCGGCTGACATAAATATTTGTGAGGAAGGGAGTGCTTAAGCACTGTTAGTAGGAATTACCCGTGACGCAGCTTGTCGATACAGTGACATTTGAACAAGATTTGAATTTACATGGAATATTAAAGCGGGAAGCCACGAACGAAGAGCTCGTCGATGGCGGAATTCCAGTTCGACGCGCGAGCGTCGTAATGGCTTCTCTCTAAATAGTTCCTCACTGCTTCGCGAAGCAGGAAAGCGAGAGTTGTGCACTGAAGCAATGTCTGTTGGGCTAGTATGTCTTGCATTCTAACTATCGTCTATAATAACACAATTGCTGCAGTAGACAACAAGTACGAGACAGACAAGGACAAGCGTTCGTATACTTGTATGTTTTGCATTTGTGTGTGTCCCAGTGTAGTTTGCAGTAACGTAAGCTAGTTAGAAGGGAGAGTGGACAGGGTCCTATGTATCAGACGAAGCTCCACAAAGCTCAGCGCGCCTACACCGTCAGGACCCGGGCTGAGTTGTTCCGGGAACAAACGCTGTAATTGGCCCCGGAGAGACGAACCCCTTGAATGTCTGTCTCGACAAGCGTGCGTTTAATGACACCCGTCGCGTAATTGTGTACACACCGTCCCACCGTGGTTAGACACCCGTGCAGCCGTGACTAGACGTGTCCTGACGTTTTCAAGAAGCACACGCGCCTGACCAGACGCATCTGCATCGTAAACAGACAAATTAACAACAGCAAACACATTAAAACAAACATTGGCTCCACAGTGTGGAAACTATACGGCGCGTGCATAATCTACTACATTTAAGATGCCGGTCTGCATTGCCAAGCCCATCAGGGCGTATGTTCGGGTGACGCGGGAGCCTCGCTTTTCACGGGACCATCCCCATCAATTAGATGGAGGTCACAGAAGGCTTGCTACACCCAGCTTCTTATATTACGCCGATAGTATCGCTATGGCAGGCACCTAGTTAGACTGCGTGATTTGTTTCTCGCTTCTTGGCCGGCGAAACTTTGGCGCTGTGAAGCCGGACGAAATAATTCATGAGTCGCTATCATGCTCCTGTTTAACATGTGCCTCCCTGTTTCTTTGAGATAACTTGCGCATTGCTGGTAATAGCAGAAGTAGTTGTTGATGATGAGGTGGTGCGTGTCAGACACGCGACGTCAACGAGATGCCTAGAGGCGGGTGGAGGCAGAGGTGTTTTTGAATAATGTGCTTGTAATGCAGGTTATTCAGGCAAAGCCTACGAGACGTTCTGTGACGCTCTAGACCACGGTGTAATAAATATAATTATACCTAAATTATATTTCTTACACCATGGTTCATACAAGAAGGCTCAGGTGGAGCGCGCCCAAGACAGGATACAAGAGCAACACAGTCGACAGAAGAGAGCGCGCGTCAGCGTGTACATCATCGCTCTAATGTCGGCATAGTGTCGAGCGCGCTACACCCAAGGTCTCTAATGCGACCGCCTATAACATAACATGACAGGGTATTAGTGGTATGCATGTAAAAAAAGCTTTAACGGAGCACACAGTCAAAATTATACTCTAGCTTTGTAACAACCCCCTAATGAACTCATTCGCACAAGAAACTCTATGCCAAGAAAAAAAAAGAAAAAAAAGCAGTTGGGCAATAAAGCAAGGCAAAGCAAACGGGAAAATAATTGTTATGTGGCATAGAAATGTACAAATAGTACGGAGTAAAGAAATGAAACTGGACGAAAAGGCAACTTGCCACACGTGGGAGTCGAACCCTATACCTACGGGAATACGCGTCGCGCGCCGCTTTACCTAATTAAGCTTCCACGGCGGCCATCCTCCCTTAATTGGGAGGATGGCCGCCTTTGTAAAAAACAAAAAGAAATCTGCCCCGTGAATCCGTTTACTGTTCTCGCTGATTACACGTCTCGGGATGCTGTTATGTCAAATGATGCGCAGTACTGTAGTTGAGAAGTAATGAAACAATTTGCCCTAATAATTGATTAATAATTAAACTACTAAAAACCTAATAGACTAATATAGACTGACAAAAAAACTAGCGTACGCGCTTGCCGAAGTGAATTTAAGAAAGCATGCTTGCTGTACTCTACTGCGCTGACAGATCACTGACATCTCCCGCTCGCTTCAAGTGACCTGTAAGTTACATTATCAGGCGTGTTTTGTTCTAAAGCGTGCCCCTTCCCCCCCCCCCCCCCCAACTGCCTATTCCTCTCCTTACCCCTTACAGGTAGACTTTGAGATAACGGCCACCGCAAGTACTCGGCCACGCGTATCAAATAAATTCTTCGGTAAATCGCACGGTGGTGCAAGTTTCATGATAAGTCCCTCCACCAATAGCAGCACAAAGCTAATGGGTTTTCAAGACATCGCCACAGTATGTATATATCGACACCAGTAACGCGAGACGATAAGATACGGCTATTTCACCAGGGTAATTCGACAATCGCACATGCTACCCGATTCAGCGCTAACGCTTTCTTCTGTGAGTGCATTTTTCAACGCCGCTTGATTAATTTAATTATCTGATGTCGGGGCTTCACAAAATTGCCGCTTTTCTGTTATTATCATCGGTGCTACACAACCATTGTGCGAATGTTTTGTGTTAGCTATGATCGTGAAAAAGCTTTGTCTGTACTGTGAGCATTACTGCCAAAAGCGTGCTGTTACGTTAATGCTTTATGTCATGTTTTATATGAAATTTAGGTCTATAATGTCTTAGGGTCTGTATTACCACTCCTGTAATTGCCCTTTCGTAGGCTATTAGTATCAACAAGCAATCAAACGAACAAACAAATAAACAATGAAACAAACGTAACACAGAACACCACACAGGTTTCCCAGAAAGCAATGGGCATCGCTTTCATGAACTCGACCGGCCTCATTGACCGATTGCCAAGTGTTGGAAAACCGCACGTGTTCATACTGAGAGTACTTTCTTCCCCTCTCTCTCATTTCTTTCTTTTCATCCATTTAAACCCCCTCCCCCGCGTAGGGTAGCAAATCGAACGTGCGTCTGGTTGACCTCCCTGCCTTTCTTTCCTTCTTTTTCCTCCTCCTACTCCTCTGCAGCCGTAGAAAAAAAATTATCTCCGGTCTTTTACCTATCACTCGGCCAGGCAGGTCAGCAACACGCAAAAGTGACCCCGGCTCTTCCGCCGCCTGTGTTGAGACCATACACTACCTACCTGCGCCCGGATTTCCTACAACTTAGGGTTGTCACACGAAGAAAACGAGTGTTAAAGGGGAACTGCTTCTTCACTAAGCGCATTCGTGCGCCACTACTAAAATCTCAGTCTAATCTCTACTCCGATTACAATGAGAGCAGCCCGCCGCACCCACCTGCAAAAGACCACTCAGCTCTTCTGCGTGACGTCACGGTTCGCTGCACTTACGCAGGCAAAAAAAAATCACGCCCCACGTGTGGGCTTCGTCGCTTCCACGTCAGCTCATTCATGCCGATGCATGGCGGAGTGCTGCTGCTCCTAACAGCTACCGGAGGAAAACAAAAATGAAGGAAGGCTATAGTAACAAGAAGAGCGAAAGGGCAGAAGTGTTACGTGCAGCCCGCGTTAGCAATCAACCATCCGCGACAGCGAGAATGCGCGACCAAGTCCAACGTCACTGGTGCGTGCGCCCATGGCAGGAAGAAGCAGCAGGAAGCTAGCCTCACTTAGCGGCGGCGGCGGTTTAAAGGTCAGTACGAATAAAGTCAGTCACTGGAACGCGTTCTACAGGTGCGCTGACTCATTTTGCAGCAGGCACGCGCCCATTGAGCTGGCTTGAGGTTGGAATGGCTTTGTTTTTTTGTCTGCCTTTCTGGCGGCCTGGCTGCCGTGCGCTACTACTTTATGTGTTTTGCGCGAGTGGTGATTGTTGAAGGAATCGAACTCGGATGGGGGCAGTGGTGGCTCTGAATCGAGTGCGAATTGAATTGCGGTGGCGCCCACTGGGTGAAACGAGTTGAACAGCAGTATCTAGATAGATAGATAGATAGATAGATAGATAGATAGATAGATAGATAGATAGATAGATAGATAGATAGATAGATAGATAGATAGATAGATAGATAGATAGATAGATAGATAGATAGATAGATAGATAGATAGATAGATAGATAGATAGATAGATCACTGGCTGGCTTAATTCAACGACCATGCACAGGTGAGCTATCTAATGTGTGCCATGTACGCGTATTCACGTGGCGCGCGTGGAGCCTGTTAGCTAGTGCGTCCAAAGCTTGCAGCTTACCTGCAGCAGTAGCAGTAAGCTGTAACATGATTCTTGCGTCGTGCAGTTGTGGTGTCCACAACGATAACACAAATAGCTACCCTCTCTCTTTGCATCCTTATGCCCCCTTCCCCTAGTGCAGGGTAGCAAACCGGACGTGTGTCTGGTGGACCTCCCCGTCTATCTTCTCCTATATATATATATATATATATATATATATATATATATGAGATGATAGACGGGGAGGTCGGGGAGGTCCACTATCCGTCACTACAGCCCTTGCACGTAGCGCACCTCCTTCACCATTGCCCCTGGAAGTTCCAGAGCTTCGTGGCTTCGCGGACGATCCAACGTTGTGGGTACACGCAATTAATTCATTGGCACGTAGACACGCCTGGCCGGAAGACGTGACGATGTCGCTAGCTGAAAGCCGGCTTCGTGATGCCGCCAAGGCGTGGAACAGATATGACGGCTCTGCGTACTCTTCCTGGGCCGAATGGAGTGCGGTTTTAGTGAATGCTTTCAGCCAGCTCCCTTCATCCTACGACGATCGCTTCATGCGCATGCGCTCACGCTGACAAGCACCAACCGAAGCGGTGGCTCTCTACGTATATGAAAAAGGTGAAGCTTCTCGAGGACTGCGGCATCACCTGGCTCTCTCCTGCTGCTCGCCAGTATGTGGTCGACGGGTTGCTCGACTCTACGCATGCTGCCATCCTCTCTGCTCAGCCTCCAGAGACGTCACCCTACGTTTTCGCTCGAAAGGCAGCTGAACTGCTGCAGACCACTCGCCGTCGTATTGCCGTAGATATGCCGGAGGCTGGACCAGTCATCGACCGCCTCTACACGGCGCGGCTGCTTCTCTTGTGGTCGTATTGGCCACAATGCCAAGGATGGCCCTCAGTCGACTAAAACCCGGATCCATTATCAGGCCTGCCAATCTCCCATGTTACCGGTCTTTGTGGAAGGGATAGGCGACCTGCTGGCGCTTGTGGATACCGGTGCTGTGAGGACGGCCCTACACCAACGTCATGCTCCTGACACCATCCGCCCATGGACGCAACCCCCGCTCTACGGACTCGGAGGCAGCAGCTATGCCAGTGGGCATGCTCGATATTCATGTCCTGGACGTCAGCCGGGACAAAATTTCTCTCAGCAGTTCCTGTTTTCGAAGACTTCCCTGCCGACATGATTCTGGGGACGGACTTCTTGCTGTCCGACGACATTCGCATCACCATCGACCACGGTCGTGTTGAGCTCTGCCCTTCTACAACCCTGGCCCAGGACACCACGGCCACTTCTACGCCAGTCCCGACACCGACAGGTGAGCCTGCAAATTCGCCTACCTTGCCCTCGTTACTCACTCGCCACGCTTCATTGTTCGCCCAAAGCACGGCCGACCTCCCAGGCACTAATTTGTTAGTGCATCGTATACCTACGGGGGACCACTCGCCGATACGTGTGCCACTGAGGAGGTATGCGGAAAGGGAGCGCACCATGATCGCGGAACACGTGCGTGAAATGCTCGACGCGGGCATCATTCGGCCCTCTTCAAGCCCGTGGTCAGCGCCTGTCATGCTTGTTCGGAAAAAGAATGGCTCTTTAAGATTTTGTGTAGATTACAGGCAGCTCAACAAGTGTACGACGCCCGACGCGTACCCGCTACCTCGAATTGATGACGCTATTGATACGGTCCTGTCATTCCAAGTTCTTTTCATCGCTTGATTTACGCGCGAGATACTGGCACATCAACGTCGCGGAAGAAGATAAGTGCAAGACTGCCTTTCGGACTCCTTCAGGCTTGTACGAGTTTAACCGCATGTCGTTTGGGTTGCGCACGGCTCCTAGTACCTTTCAGTGTGCCATGAATTCTGTGCTAGGCCCTCTTAAGAACCAAGCTTGTGTCGTATATCTGGACGACATCTTGGTCGTTGGCGCAACGGAAGAACAACATCTGCGCAATTTGGACGAAGTTCCACACAGGCTCTATGAGTCGGGGTTTCGGTTGATCCGCGACAAGTGCCAGTTTGGTCTCTCCAAGATCTTATACCTAGGCCATACTATCTCTCCAAACGGCATCCAGCCGCTCCCGGAGCGCATTACTGCTGTGGCGGAATATCCAACACCAACTTGCCTGAAACAAGTTCAGTCGTTTGTGGGTATGGCTTCGCATTTGCGCAGATTTATTCCCCACTTCGCGTCGACTGCCGCTCCACTGACCGATTTACTTAAAAAGGGAGCTTGTTTTGAATGGGGCGCCCCACAAGAAATCGCTTTTTTAACTTTGAAGCAGCAGCTAACTCATTGCCCCGTACTAAATCACTTCAATGACGACTGGACTACGGAAGTGCCCACAGATGCCAGCCACGTGGGTCTTGGAGCAGTACTAGTGAAACGTGACCCTGATGGTATCGAACGTGTAGTGGCATATGCGAGCCGCAAACTTTCAGATGCAGAGCGCCACTACCACTCCAATGAGCTGGAACGTCTAGCGGTGGCATGAAGTGTGGATGATAAATACCGGCACTACCTTTTTGGCCGCAAGTTCACCGTGGTGACCGATAATGCTGCATTAACATGTATGTTTTTAAAGCAGCAGCTGAAGCTTAAGTTTACCCGATCGATTGTCACGCTGCAAGAGTACGATTTTGACGTGCGCCACCGTATACGGCATCGGCTCCTTGAGAGGGCATCGGCTCAACAACATCGCCGATGCCCTCTCAAGGAATCCCCTTGACCGCGTGTCCCAAAACGAGGAGAGTCGCATTTTCTTCTCGCAACAAGGCTTCTCCAAAGCCCGACAGGAGGATAAAGACGTAGCTTCAATCATTGTCCTCAATCGCTGCTGCGGGAAAGAATTCCACATATGTATTACGCGATGACACACTGTATCGGCGGCAGTGACACAAGGACCACTCAGAAGAACGTCACCTCCTAGTGATCCCCAGTTGTTTTAGAACAGAAATATTGCGAGCCATTCATGACACTCCGGAAGGAGGGCACATCGGCCAGCGAGCCACGCTCCGGAAAATACAAGAACGCCTCTGGTGGCCGAAGATGGAAAGCAATGTCCGCTCCTACGTCGCCAGTTGTGAAGTGTGTCAGCAATATAAGCGACTGCCAGGATGCCAGCCTGGATTACTGACACCTATTCCGCTGCCAGAAACCATTTTTCACACTGTTGGCACTGACTACATCGGACCTTTACCGATCACTACAGCAGGATACCGCTACATCACTGTGGCCGTGGACTATTTGTCGAAGTACGTCGAAGTGGCCGCTGTGCCATCTATCGCGTCCGGCCACCTAATCGATTTCCTGAAGCTACGATTTGAATGGAGACATGGCCTGCCAAAAAAAATTAATATCAGACCGTGCCACGATATTCCGCAGTCGCGAACTAAGATATTTACCTTAGTACGGCTGGAGTGCAGCACCATTACACGTCCGCATTTCATCCCCAGGCAAATGGCCTACGGAGCGAACTAACCAAAGCATCCAGGCACGACTCGCTCCGTATACGAAAATAGGGAAAAAAGGAGACGCCGACTGGGACATTCACCTTAGCGGCGTACGCCGGTAACACGGCGCTGCAGACGTCTACCGGGACAACGCCATATGAAACCGTCTACGGGAAGGTGCCCCAGCTGAAAGCGGTCCTTAGCCTAGACACTCCAGTTACCATCGCCAGCTCCGCCGACCGAGCGTCCGCCTTTAAAAAGAGTAGAACAGCATGCGATCAGAAGAGCTTCACAAGCGCAAGAAACGCAGAAACGACACTATGACCGCCGACATCGACCTGCTCCGGTTTATAACGTCGGTGACGAGGTGTGGGTACAAAGGTGAGTCAGCGTACCAGGCCAGAAGTTACTACCGAGGTTTGAAGGGCCCTTCAAGATTACTGAACGCATAGGAGAGAACACCTGGCGCGTGAGCGCCGCAATTGCAGGTGCCAGCCTCGACAGGCGTAAAAGAAATAACTTCGCCGTGCACGTGTCACGCCTCAAGAAAAGGTTGCCGCGCTTGAACTGAACTGTAAATTTTAAAATGAACTATCGATCCTTTTTTTGTCAGGTCCGCAGCGTGGCCGAGAGTGAAGACAAAGATGCGCACTAGGGCTTGAGCGCTCGGACCGCGAGCGAGGAAGAAGCAGAAGTAAACCAGGCGTTTTGGCGGATGGCCGATTGTCTGTGCTTCCATCATGCATTACAATATATATATATATATATATATACCAACGGCAACCTTTCCAGCGAGCTATATACACGTAATGCGTAGGATGGCACAAGTTGTAATCAGCTAGCGCAAGACAGTGGTAATTGGAGATCACAGGGAGAGGATTTCGTCCTGCAGTGAACATAAATATAGGCTGATGATGATGATCATGATGATGATGTATAAGTCAGTATTGACGGCTGTAGAACAATAACATTGATTTTGAAGGTAGCGGGCTCCGCCACTCTCATTGCGACTGTGGTCTGACGGCTATCGATAACCATTGGCTGCTATTCGAGCTGGTGCTGCACCTGCCTTAATCAAATATCCGGCGAGCGTCCTTGGCTATATCGCTTATAGGCAGGCAAGGCTGCGCGGGAACAAATGGCCAGTCCTTGCCGTTCGTTAATTTTTGTTTCTGCTGCACTATTACGTGGAAGGTGGCCGGACGAATTGAACGGACGCGCGACCGGAAACAGGTGAAAGCTGCCGAGTGGGCTGTAAGCGACCGCCGCGCCTCCAAGCGGCTCAAGTACGAGGAGCGCAGGTCCTTCGGCGGACTTGCGTTATTAGTTCACGTCGTTCTTTCAGGATATAAATTGCTCAAATGTTTAGGAACGAGAAGTGGAGTTAGAATAAACCACACGTACAGCCACCAGCCTAAGTTTTCGGTGCAAAGCCACTGGCAAGAAAAAAAAAAAACATCATCGCCAATTCTGCAGCCTGTCTGCAATTTAGATGATGAACGTGGTAGTCGTACGGGAAAGTGTGTATTGCACCTTTTGATTCGAGAGCTCTGAAGCCACTTCGGTTTTTACGAAGAACCTCTGCTTGGAAAACATTCGCGGTTCAGGGTAAAAATTGCGAGGATATTTGAGCCTATAGCACGAGCAGTGACTGCAAAATATTTTTGTGAAAATAACAGTGACATGAGTGACTTGTTTTTTTTATTTATTTATTACATAGTGCTGACTCTAGGTCCTAGCAAGACAGGAATAAAAATACAAAATACAATAAGAACTCGTTAGTTGACAACCAAACCGATAGGTTATAATGCGCAGTATTAGTTATTAGAACACTTATGAATAACTCATGATAAAGATAATGACCGTGATTGCCTAAGTAGAATTATAAGAAGTTACGGCGTTCAGTCTTTATTGGAGTAATTTGTGTGGGGAGAGTTGAGGTGGTCTTATTTAGAGAAACCCGGATTGTGCATTACATAGGGTGTGCAATCAAGGATGATATTCAGTACCAATAGTCACAACTTGAAACCGCTCTCCTCTCCAGTGTTACAGCTCTTCTACGAAACAAACTCGCACGTTGCCGCTGCCTGACTGTGTTGAAATATCTTCGCATGTCGCACCCTCATTACCAATTAGGCAATGAATATTTAATTAGTACAATCTTACATAATGAAGCAACGTCAGGGTTACAAGTGTAGCGAAATACTTCTGATCAATGTTTTTCGTTTCTTTTTTTTTTGTTTATGTGTGGCTTTTAAATGCGAGCCGAAATTTACCTGCACGGGTATTCCCGCGTATACAGCACTCCTCGGACTGCGGCCGTCGAGGGAGTCGAACCCGTAACTTCGTGCGCTCAGCACCGGAAAGTCTATCGACTGGAGCACCACGTCGGGTGCCGTAAATCACGACTTTTCCCATGCCGTATACGAGGTAAAGCCGGTACATTCTTTTTCTCTTTCTAATAGGCGAATCACAACATGAATCTTACGAGCTCCATGCGGATACTTTCTTTTTTTTTTTGAAATCTAAAGATTTGCCACACGTCATGATAAGGGTGAATAAATACGTGCACTACTTTGTGAAGAAGCTGTATAAGTGGCCTGTGGAAATTGTCGTTCAGAACTAACCACTCGTAATATGTGGGCGCTGGCCTGCCCGTACATCCCGGCACCTCCAAGCATTTTCACTCTTTTGGCTTTTGTCGCTGGGCATCACACACCAGCACATGCCTTGCATCCGCTGCAGACCCGAGGACAGAGCCCTTCGCACATTTCGCGAGGATTACGCACGCATGAACAAGAGCTCATGAGGAGACCAACAGATGTAGTAGCGCACTCTCGTATATGGGTTACATAAACAGGGATAATGTGCCTCAGAAAGACCGGCCAACGATCTCAAAGGCCAAAGATGTCAAAGGCCGAGGATCTCAAAGGCCTTTGACAATGATATGTCCACCTATTAAAACATTGGCCAACCTTTCTGGGGCACTTTATCCCTGCTTATGTAACTTCTATAGCAGACTGTAACAAGGGTTAGTTATCCAGAGAAGTGTCAACACTAACAGCTACGTGCTTTTAAACATGAGGACTGGGCTGGTTGGGGACTTGAGCTGCGAAATGCTGTTGAACAGAGCTCAACGGAAGGTAAGTGGGTTGAACAGCAAGGCACAGACGCTTAATCTTGTGAAGGTCAATCTGAGTCGTGCGCTTCTTTTTCTACGTTCAAGTGATCGGCAACCCCTATTCATTGTGCGAAACTCTCAGCATCGCAATGCAACCCTTCTCTCCCCCCCTCCACCGAAAACATTCTAGGTAATTGAAGCCTCAGGGCAGTCTTTTGTCCGCGTATTATAGACTGTAGTGCAGTGTTCTATATTAAAATTAAACGCACGCCTCAGAAAAGCATGCCTGAGCAGCTGTATTAACGAGGCAATGCTACGCCGCTAAGGGAACTTCAAATGGGTGGGTCGGATCGGTAGCAGGCGCCTCAAGCTCCGAAGACGCCACTGATTATACCCGGCGCAAATTTTCGCTAATTGCGTCGGCTCGGAGCTAAGACTTGCGCGTGCTGCTTTTGTTTTTCTATCATCAGCTCACGGTCGATATGTTTAAACCTGCTCTTTCTATGTTCTGCTGTAGAACGTAGTAAAATGCAGTACCCGTAGGAATATTTTTTACCTCGGTATCACTACAGCAGCCTGCTGACAGCAGAGAAGAACCTGTTCCCGCCTTGTACTCCGAACACTGCTAGTTGCATCGTTTGTGCCTGCGAGCTGAAGATTACCGCAAAGGGCGGTGCGGCTGAAAAACGGTTCACTATAGCTCTAGCGGGAGGCATGTTATGGTACCGCTCTATCCTTCTTGCCAATGTTATCTTTTTCACAAAATGCGTGTGTTAATTACAGAAACAGACCCTAAAATAATTATGTCCCTTTGCGATGGCTTCAGGGAAGTAATTAGACATCTCGTAAACGGGCTGCAGCATTTCCTCAAGTCAACGCAACTGTGCGGCTGCGTCACATATATATGTATATATATATATATATATATATATATATATATATATATATATGAGCACCTCCACCACTTGCGACGTAGCGTTTACACGACTTTAATACGCCCCGAAGACGCGGCGGACCGATCACACTCGAGGCACAGATCAGTCTCAAGATGAGTCCCCACAAGCGATGAAGACGACGAAGCCGATGAGATGATGAACATGTGCAGCCAACGAAGAAGTCACTAAGAAATGCCCACACTATATATATAAATACATACGCAGTTCCAACGAACATGTTTGATTCCATGTGAAGCGACGCTTTGGTGAAGCGCGGAAATTAATGCTTTCGAACTAACGGCCATTCGTACAATTTTATTTCATTTCACGCTGTCCAACGTGTATTCGCAAGAAATGTTTATATTTAACACCGAAAATGGCAAAACTTTATTGCCATCACATTTTTATGTCAGTGCACTATATCGTTTACACGCTATGCCGAAATACAAACGCCAAATTAACAGAATGTGCAGGGTGAGATGTCCCCGCGAGGACGTGCCAAAGACGATAGGGACGCATGATGCTTGTTGAGTGAATAAAGATGATGATGATGAATAATGATCATGTATGTAAAGAAAAGCACGACACGGATCACGCACCATTTAGGGATTCCGTACATCTGGTGTCACAGTGTGACGTGCACATCCGGGAGGACTATAGCGAAGGACGAGCACACATCCAGTGACGTACACCGAGTGGCTACACATGAAAGAAAATAATGTAAATCAAGTAATCCGTTTAAATTTAATTCAGCATTCTTTATTAACAGATCTGTGGGCTTTAGATATCTCTGCGTGCCGGCGTTATACGTTCAGGTTTTCTGTAGGATGTTATTTTTTTCTTGCGTAACCCACAAGGTGGGCTACTTGGTACGCATACCAGAGTTATGTAAGCCATTTCGGTGGTTTACTTTCATATAATCGTTCTATATGTATCCGCAAATATATCCAGCGATATAGTGACCGAACCAGCAGCCCCCGCCAAACCCAGGAAAGTCGGCAAAGATTATGCTTCTCTTTAAAATCTTGCTTTTCCACGAGCCCACGTGATTAGGCTTATAATTGTTCCTGGACCCTTCTTTTAACAGCGCATGACATTACCGCGACCCCACCCCCTTACAAGAGCAATGTAGCAGATAAAGTGTCCTGGTCTAACTGGCACGCAATTGTTTTCGTTTCGCTTATTGTCGGGGTTTTAAACAATCTGTAGCAGTTCGCTTTTCGGTGCAGTGCTGTAAGCGGGAGCGGGCAGTCATTAATTATATTAGCATCCTTCTAAGTGATGTACATACCAACCGTGTTTCTTTTTTTTAATTATTAGACTTGTTTTCAAGACAACTGCACTGTAACTCGTTCTAGTTCTCAACTGCATCCTAACTTGTTCTCATGAACTGAGCCAGCCGAAGGTACCCTCTCCCTCAATCTCTCCCGAGCAACCGCTGTATAACAGAACAGGGGCATGAAATAGCTTTCTAAAAGTTGTGTGTAAAACGTCCTTCATGTACCGCAAACAGTAAAACGTAAGGAGTCAACGCATTCTAGAAACGACTAATTCTTACAAGTTTCATAAGGTTTGGAAAATTAGCCGGTTCCTTTCCTTGCTTTGATAGGCTCTAACGTTGATAGCAGAGGACGCCACTGAACGTGATTTCTGCGAAACCTGTAATCAAGGGCCCCCTTTTAATTAATGACAAGGATAATTTTAGACAGTATCACACACTTATGTGGCATGGAATGCGACCACCGGGAGCTTTCGGCAGCTAGACCACAGCACACGCCAACTTCAGCGTTTTCATAAGCTGACGCTTCATTTTGAAACATCATGGTCACTGCACGTCGCAGCTATACTCCTGACGTAGCGGTACGAAATATCAGACCAATAATAACACTCTGGCGCCTGGCGGGATCAAAGGTCACATGTCCTTTTTGCTGGCACACGGTAATTAACGTCTCAAATGACCATCTCGGCTATATTTTGTTGCAGTTGATGCAACGACGGTAATTAAAACCGGGATGTCTTAATTAAAGGGCTGACATAAAAGCCCAACGCTTGTGGCCAGCGGCTACTAAAGCCTAAAGTATTAGGGTCTCGGCCCATTATTCACTCGAGAGTCAAGAACAAGACAGAAACATCATTTTCGAAGCGCACTCAGCAAATGAGTCATGGAAAGAAACTATTGAACTTTTCTTTTTTTTTTCTTTCTGAAGGTGACTCTTGAATTATGTCTCGCCGCTGTGCACCACGTGTCAAAACTGTTCTTTGGTTTAAGAGCATCTCATTTTTTTTACAGATTGCGCATCCATCCGGCCAATCTTGAAAAAATGTCCCCTTCACCGAGCAGCTTGACGTTTAACGGCGTTTTGTTTCCTATAAATTTCGATACATTGTTACCTCCGTAGCAGAGTAACGTTGCTCATATTTCATGGCACCAGCCGCATACACAGTAATTATTTTTTTGCACTTATAGGTGTGCTTGGTTTTTTCCATGTCTAGTATCCTCACCCTAAAACCTGACCTTTAAGTGGCAAGATCGAACCACTGGTGCGAACGAATGCATTTATATTTTAGGTGACTTTTCGTGAAACGACATGAAACGACATGACGACATGAAAACTACATGAAACATTAAAAAGACGACACGACAGCTGCATTAATCACTATTGCGACGACGCGAAAGCAGCATGAGACAGTAAATAGACGACAGGAAAGCTTCACGAGACAGTAAACAGATCACATGAATAACTACATGAACCAGTAAAGACAACACGATAACTGCGTGAGACAGTAAATAGACGACATGAAAATCTTATGGACCAGGGAGAGACGACGCGAAAGCTGTATGAGACAGTAAAACAGACGACGTGAAAACTACATGAACCATTAAACAGACGACACTAAGTTTTCATGAACCAGCATGTCTATGTCATGAAGCAGCGTGAGACAGTAAACCGACCACATGAAAGCTTGCAAAAGTTTTTACCGAGTATGCGCTAAAGTTTCTTCAGTATATTTTGACGAGAATCTGCATCAAACGTTCACCGAGATGAAAAAGAGAGAACAAGCTCGGGGGGCGGCGCGTGAGTTCGAGCACCACCTGGTCAGTCTGAGGTTCGCTTGCTGAGACGTGTGTGCGGTGTTTGTAGATGGGCGCTATGAAATATTTGTGGCGTCTTGGCTATCACGTTTTATAAGAGCAAACCGAAAGTGCAAAGTTCCCATCCCTTGATACGAAAACATCACTTAATACACTTATTATGCCTCCTGCTATGGCAGAACGCTCGAGTCATCTCTCCCATAACGAGAAGATCCAATACCACAAGCGCAGAGTCGGCCAAAAATAAAGCCCGATCCACTTAGTGTCCGCTTGGCGGCAGTGGACCTGTTACGTTAATATGCTGCATCAGTTTAAAATTGAACGCAAAGGCCGATGACGTCTCAATTACTTCCAGTCATGTAATAACAATGCGTATCCTCTTTAGGCATCCTATGTAGGAATATACTGTCTCGATTTGCGTGACGAAATTTTTTTATTTGCTAGTTTGTGTCATGCTTGCATCCTTCTAAAACAAACTGCGATGTCGTAGTTACCGCGCTTCTAATCTCAAAATCACAGGCTTTATGCGCATCCGATGTCGTGCTGTCCATTGGTTTCATATTCTCATTGCCATGTTGCATCAGATAACTGAAATCGGTTGCTTCACATTTTGAAGCTTCCCAGCACATCTATTTGTGAAAGCTCGGACACTGTGGCTTGGCCGGCAACGAGCTAGCTAGTGCGAAAGCAAGAACCGGTACTATTTATGAAGCCGTCAACGTAAAAATACTGTACTCGCTAAGCGACGTAAACTCTTTGTTGACTTCTCTCATGTTATATATCAAAGTAGCTTACTCGGCTCCACCAGACCATCTGTACTGGCGCCTGCAGGAACTCGACCCAGGCCGGACGTTTTAACCCCCGGCCAAACTCAAGTGAAGCCAAGCAAGCATGTCTCACTGGATTCGCGTGGGCGCTGCCTTCACTCGACGCTACGCCCATCTTATCGGCCGTGCGAACAGCCCGAAGTGTGAACTCTGCCAAATGACTGAGACTCCATCTGTTTTGCGACTGCCCTCTCTACGTGTCACTGTGGAAGACGCGGTCTTCTACGCTGGCAGGCACTGAAAGGCAACTATGATCTCAAGAACCATTTTGTCCGCAACGTGTGACCACACAGTAGCGACAACAGCTACAAGGGCTGTTATAGAATATTTGGAGAGCGCCGGACTAGGCTCGAGATTTTAAGGACGCCACGATGTTACGTGGTTATTGTACATGCATCCCCTCCTCCTGTCATCATCATCATCTTTCACCACTCTCATTTGTCCCCTTTTCCGAGTACATAGTAGCAGGCCAGAGCCTACTAGACCAGGCCGACCTCTTCGTCTTTTCTCTAACAATTCATATATATATATATCTTGTTTGGAAATGAAAAAATCGGTATTCGATTCCACATTGTTGATGTTTTTATCGAATATTCGTACTCAATTTGAGAATATTGTTATTCAGATAACCTTAATGCTTTTCCATGAGTGTTACCCCCTTCTACATTTATAAGAAACGCGTTTTCACACTTGAAGAATTTGTGACGACTGAAAGCTGGGTGGCTGTTTATTTTTTTCAGTCTTTAGCTGCGATTCGGACCTAGAAATGGGGTGGGCGCTGGCTGCTTGTCATGATGAATGGATTTGTTCATGATTAACTTTAAAACATTCAAGGATCATTTGAAAGTGACGCCTTGAAGACACACAAAAGAGCAACATTAGGGCAACATTCTTCGCTCTTGAGTTTTACACTCTCAAGCTCTATAGTCTCACATGTGTCATAATGCATTATAACCGCACTGCAAAACGTCCGCATCTCATCGATTCGTATTCAAGACGCCCCTCTCTACTAGCTCCAAATGTACAGCGTGCACAGTATTATTCATGAATTGCACTACGCCGTTCCCATCTGTAATGACGATCGCGGGCGTAATTTTCGCTTTCGATCGACGATTTCGTTGGACATTGAATATGCCTCTTAATGGCTTTAGCGAGCGGATAAATCTCGCCGATTTGTAACATGAAAGCTGCCGCCCGTTTCGCAATCACGGAAACTCGGACAGGAACATTACGCATGCGCGCGCAGGCGCAGAGGACCGCCCAGCGTGAGCACCACGCTAGCAGACGACGTGCAGGTATAACAAAACGAAACTGAAACAAATGAAGTGGCACGAGCGGAGCATATCTTGTCTGGTGTTGTTGTACAACGCTTTTCACCTTGCATTAAGAATGGTGAAACGAAATCTTCAATCGAAAGACCCAGATAGCTTTAGCATGTGTGTAAACATCTTACTGCTTACGGGCTACCGGGTTATATCGAAGCCGTAGACGTCAATAGCAAGTCTGGTAACACCAACTTGTGACGCTTTGGCCAACTACCATGTGTTCGAAAAATTTTCTCTCGTGTGAGTGTTCTCATCGAAGGAAAATCATAAAGGTACTGCACGTTAATGATTATGTCACTACGAAAGTTTTACACCAGAAGTTAAGTAGGATATGTTATGTTACTGCAGTATTAGCAGTGTGTGCTCTCTTCTTAAAATCTGCGTCCCCGCATCTGGGCTACCAGTGTTGTTGCTGCCGTAGACCACTCCGGTAACCCGTAAACGGCAAGACGTTCACGAACAAGCTAAACCTCTCCATGGACGATGGGAAGACGTCTTCTTTCTTCCATGTCTTTGGCGCTGTTTTACCATTCCTATTGTCGTTAATCAACTAGCCCGAGCTTCTGTGCTTGTTCACGTTGCATCTGGTCTAAAAAAAGAACGGTGGTATGCCCGTCTGCCTCTCGTGGTGTCAAACGAGCACCAAACGTGTTCAAATATCAAGCGTGGCAAGACATACCGGGCATATTTTTCTTCAGAGAGTTTCCTGATATATCTATACCAGGAGAGATTTCACCTCTAGCGAACTCCTAGCGAACAAAACTCCGCTCATTCAGCTGGATTACTCGAAAAGGGGACAGTACTTTCCAGAGAAGTACCAATGCATAATTGTATATTTAAAAACAAGTTTGCTAATTAACATTTAAACTGATCACATTAGGGCGCGCAATAGAACTGAGGAACTAAGTTTTCGCACCAGCCCACATTCTATTTAAGCCAACATTACATTTACAAGGACGCATAGGTTCTATCTAACAATCTTCAAGAAACCTCGCAACTTAAGAACAGCCCAAATTCGACAAAATAGATCGAAATCATTGACGTCACACTCACGTACCAGCATTGAGGTTTCTGAGCTAAATTTAAAAAGGAAAGGAATGTACCGTTCTCATTTGCTTTGGTAATAATGAAGCCCTTGTTCCGCCAGACGAAGGAAAACAGAGTTTTACAATAGTCCACCAGTCCAAAATGACCTAATGTTGCCCTAATGTTGCTCTTTTGTGTCTCTTCAAGGCGTCACTTTCAAATGCACCTTGAATGTTCTAAAGTTAATCATGAACAAATCCATTCATAATGACAAGAAGCCAGCGCCCGCGCCATTTCTAGGTCCGAATCGCAGCTAAAGACTGAAAAAAAATAAACAGCCCCCCAGGTTTCAGCTCGTCACAAATCGAAAGAAAACCTACGTACTGCCACTACGCGTGCTCGAATCGCTCCTCCCCGAGCCACGAACAGCGGGCGCGCAAAAAAAGGATGGCGTCAGCTGGCCAGGTGTTTCGAGCCGAGGAGTCATCAGAGCCCCCCGCTTGCGTGCCGAGCAAATCCGAGGCAGCCAAAGCGACGGCATATAGGGGGGAGGTCAGACCTTTTGCCACTTCTTTTGTCTTTTCTCGATAAGCGGCGGCGGGCGGCTGCACAACCGAAGAGAGCTACATTTATTATTGACGAGTCCACGAACTGCCTTCCTGACTGCGTTAGGACGGGATGGGGAAGATGGGCTCGTGCGTGTGCGACAAGGTAGAAAGCGGCTGAGGAAGCGTTGTACGAGGGGGTGGGGGAGAGGCAGGGAGGGGGGGGGGGGAGGTTAGTAGGGGTGGAGGTGGTGGCGAGTGGCATGGTGTCGACGCCGTGTTATGTTTTCGTGACCGCTGTGAGCGTAGCTCGTGCCACGTGGCACACGACCGCACCGGGCCACTCTCGCCTGCATCTTGCATAAATTGTTTGCTCTTTGCTTCTGGTTATTTTGCTGCAGCTGCCTCCGTGGGTACCCGGCGCGATAGCCTAGTGGCGTTGCTTTGCTGAGCTCGTGCTTTCGGGTTCGATTCCGGCCGCAGCGAATGCATTTCGATGGAGGCGAAATGCCGAAAACGCCTGTTTACTTGAATTTTAGGCGCACGTTATAGAACCGCTGGCGGTCAAGTAAATCCGGAGTCTTCCTTATACGTCGTGCGTCATGATCAGATAACGATTTTGGCCCGTAAAACCCCAGAAATAAATTTTTTTCATTGCCTTCATGAGTGGCGTGTTGTTTCAGTAGTAAAAGTAGAGTACGAAACTTCAGTTCCAAAGACGTGCAGTTGTCCAAACGTGCCGTAAAGTCTATTGCATCGACGATCTCACGTGAAATGGGGCAACGTGCACGAACGTGCAATCCTGCTTCAGACTTGGGAGAACGCCAAAGGAGTGTCATTACATTCTGCGCCAGGTTTGTGGCAACAGCGCTTTGTCGAAAGAAAAAGTGTGTGTACGAGCGGTACAAGCGCTTCCGTGACGGTCGGGACAGCGTGAATGTCGTGCAAAGGCTAGGTAGGCCTGTCAACGGAGAACTCAACCGCATGCCGCAGGCTGCCTACGTCCAATGTATGCGAGACCGCTACATGTGTTCCTAAATGTGCATAACCATGGGATACGATTGTTTGAAGGACAGTTAGCTGTATTCCTTCAACACGGGTCACAACTTCGTACAAATGAATCATGAAATCAATCCTTCATCGTGTTTATTAAGCACAGGTACAACTTTAGTCAACGCCGTCTCGAGCAATCGGGTTCTAATCACTGAATACTCGTTTTTTTTAATTATCTTACCCTTCTACATTTAGCATTGTTTCTTTAGCATTCATCGTTACGGCTTTTCCTGCCACAGCCCAGTTAAAAAGCTCGAAACTGTGCTAGCGATGTCTGTCCCTTCTATCTGTCACGCTGTCGTCATATCATTGTCAAGTCGATGGCAGGCCCCCACATTTTGAGTTTCGCCCACGCTATACGAAGGCCGAAAATATTTTTTTCACCTTTGCCACTCTCCCTCCATGAAGTTCCATGAGGAAATAATTTAGTTGGGTAGGTAAAGCACTTAATTGCTCTTGAAAAAAAAAAACATTGTGTGACCAGCAGGCAACATGGGATAGCGCTGCCAAAGCTGTTGTGCCAAGTCATGCCAGATCGGGAAATTGTCCGGCATAACCATTTCAATATTTCTGCAGTGGTTCGGTGAGTGTAGTCCCAGATCTCTCCCCCCCCCCCCCTCCCCTTCCTTGTAACGTTAGGTCGGAAAAGGTCCTGGAAGCCCAGCGTCACAATTGGTCAGCACAGAAAGCCACACTAGATCTCCTACAGTACCTGAAGGTGACTAACTTAAGTACCCGCCCCGATATAGACCGGCAGACACCCTTCACTGCCCTTCACCTTGTCTACAGCGCGCGTCTGCCCGCGTAGGGCAGCCAACTGGACAACGTATAGCTAACCTATCCGCTCTCTCTCTTCCCGTTATCTCTCAGTTTTTACCCGCCGTAATAACCAGCGACTATGGGTGATAACTAAATCGTGTGTGCCTATGACGCGCTTCCAGTCCCGCACTTTTACGAAAAGCATGGTCTCCAAGATCCGCGTCCGCTGTCCGGAGAAATTCGTCGCTTGGGCGTGGTTTGAGCCCCACCTATGCTGTTATGCTTCCGAGCAATAGATCGCTCGTTTTGCAACCACGTATTCAGTCAACCTGTGTATTTGCCCTTGCGGCGAGCGCATTAGCGACTATAGGCGATTCGTCGATTCTGCCAAACCCACAGGCCCACTGGGTTCTCCAGCCTAGCACGACTTGCCATCGGCATTGCATTAATTACATCGCCGTGCGGTGCTTAACAAGCACTGCGCACGCGTGCATATGCACTGTTGCCTGCTAAGGCTTCTAAAAGACGTGTTTTCGAGCGCATGCGCTGAATAATAAAACGACGTCGCAGCGAGTTTCGAGGCTATGGGTGCCAGGCACGTTTTGCTGCCGCCTCGTTTCCTGGGTCTTTTAAATTGCGCCGCGATCCCCGATTGCTTCCTCGCGGCAAACGACATTCCTGAGTCGATAGGGTTCAGCTTGGCGTACGTTGCATAATGGGCTCAACGAACTTATTTTACGATGTCCATTTCAATAAACAACATTATGAATGATACACGAAGGATATAGAAATTTCAGGCTCCGGCGGTCCACTTAAAATAGAAGGTATGGCTCAAAGGGTGAGTTCCAACAATGACTCTAAGAATACTTTTGTATCGAGACGGACAGCGACCACGTAAGAAAACAAGGTGAACCGATTTTAAACGAGGAACAACTACTAAATGATTTGTCTAGTAGTTCTACGAGTTCCAAACTATCCAATATGCTCAATTTGTTCAATATCCTTAATATTACACACCTGTGCCATGATAATTCTCACCAAAACACGCTTACGTGAAATCCTAGACTTCAGCCTGGTGCTGCACCAACGTAGGGTGAAAAAACAAATCCTATGCAATGTTCGAATAGGGAAACCTTCGAACAAGATTCCGATATTCTCAAGTTCTCAAGATTTCTCAAGTCAAGGGCAGATATTTATTTTTTGTAGCTAATATAAGTAACCTGTAGAGCGAAGGGAATTTTAAGAAGTCCCAGCTAAATTTCATCATCACGCCGAGCGCTATTTGAAATTCAGTGGAATTTAGAAGCAAGTATTCTGGAAATCCTGGTTGCCTCACAATAGGTACTAAGCTCGGCTGGTGATCAATAACTACAGTGGCATGTAGTACTAGCTCGTAATATGCTGTCCGTGGTTGAAAGGGCTCTTACTGCGCGGCGGCGCCCACACACTAAAAATTGAAAAACTAAACACTATTCCAATTACTGGAATTTATTAAACAATTTTATTAAATTCTTTAATAATTTCCTAGGAGTCTTGGGAGCCCCTTCGACCATGGGCCTCGTGTTGCACCTAATATTGAACGTGACTCTACATACCTTTATTATTGTAGGCAGGATTCAATAATTGTACCTTTGCACATTCGGCTGTATTCGTATATTCGAAGAAATTCAATGTAAATGTCCTAACCGAGTACTTTTAACTCTGAGCAGGTATTCGAATAACGTTTAAAATTTCCATTGCTAGCAAAATTCTCCATCCATTGACAACATGTTTCACGAGGTCATTAAAGCGCACTTCGGCAAGTCACAAGAACAATCGGAGATTTATTTTTTACTTCTTATTTAGTATCACAAATTTATGAGTGCCTATCGTAATAGCCATTTAACGAGTGACTTGACGTGGACCGGCGTTGACAACCATGCAGAATCCACCACGCACGTTGAATACCATGATCAGAATTTGTCGGTACGTTTCCAACAGCCGTTCGAGAAACGTATGTGACGTGAGAACTGAAGAACCGAAGCAAGACCTACCTCTCTTGGTTTCAAGGGCGTGTGTTGCTACACACATACAAAAAACTACCACGCCGATCATACGTGGGGTCGATGGGATAAGGGGGTCGTGATGCACCCATTGAGTGGGTGCGGTTTCGGGAGAACGGTTAATTAAAGAGAACCGAGGACCGGAACCCGAGGCTGGGCTCGATGCGCCGTATACCCGCAAAGCTGACGTCACCCCTCCAAAGTGCCCCGCTGGGGATGGGGAATGGCGTCAGCAACCTCAGACAACTCTCACCTGGAAGGCCGGTTTAAAAGTAGGAAATTTGAGCTCCAGCTGGTACTGTGACCCTGAGCAGTTAACTCCGGCTTCGGGTCGACCGCCCGCAAAGCGGGCGCTGGATCCTGCATTATCGTGACGGCCGATCTGCCTCTCTTTTTTTTTTTTTTTTTTTGGAGGGGGGGGGGGGGGGTCTCGCTCATTCGCAGGCTCTCTGCATTTATGGCCTTGAAGCCTGGGAATGTTTTTCTTTCTATCGCTTTTCGACATTTGGTTGGTCATCCTGAAATAGCTGGTTGGCACTTGGCGCAGCTGAGTTTGATGTCGAAGATTTCATATCTTGGGGTGTAGTAGGACGCGAAACAATGTGAAGAACAGGGTACCTATAGCAAGTCAAGCTTTATATAGAATCAACAAAGGAAGAGCTAGTTCTTTTCCGTTCTTACTTCATATTGTTTCGCATGCTACTACACCACACCAATTATGGACCAACTTTAGGCCAGCCACAAGTAATCATTTGATATAGCTTGCCATGTTAGTTTCGTTCCAATATTTGGCACGATGGTCATGACGAAGCCCACTGCTTAATGTGAAGCATCGCGGGTTTGACGAAGTGCCGTGGCAGCGCGCATCGTTGTCTCAATGTGCTCTTGAAGAACGCGGCAAATGTTTCTGCTTTCATTTGTAAATGCACGCAACGCATCCCAAACTACACGCTTTATTGATGTTGGTCATCTATGTCGCTTACAGCCTACTGTTTCACATAACGTGACTTTCAGGCAGTTCGCAATCTCGTTTAGAGCACTGAAGCTTCCACTTAAGAGTTTGATGGATTATTAATTAATTTATGTGTTTCATCTATCATCAAGGCCAAAGGCATTGCAGAGGGCAGCGGGTAAACAGCAATACAAGTAACACTAAAACGGAACGACAAAAAGAGCGGTGAGCAATAATAAGAATAAAAGTTAAAGATGAGCTTTTGTATGCAATGCTGGCTCGTGCATCGCGAAAACGTTTATCTCTAACTTACGCTATGTCCGCGTTCGTTTCACTTAATTCATGTGCGCGGTTGAAAAGAAGGAGAGCATTTTCTTGTCTTACATGATTGGATGCGTATACCTTATGATAGTGATCAATGTGATGTGACATATACTGCGGTGATACATTGAATTCGTCGTAAAGAGCGGAATGGTTGCATATTTATGAAATACGTTCACGCGGCTAAATTTTCGACTATAGTTTGATAAAATGTTTCACGTGTTTATGCTTCGTACGCTTCCTTCCAACTTCTTTTTTATTATTATTATTATTACACGTTTTTGCCTTTGCCAGGACGAATCTTGCTTGTCAGCGTTGTTATTACGCTTTCCTAGCTCCTGGCCTTCTCTAATCTATTTCTTTTTTTTTCTCTCCAATGAGGTGATGATCAAATACTCGTATTGTAGTGGAATTGAGCGAAGCGCAAATTTTGCAGCTGCAGGCCACCTTCGTTGCTTCATCTCCGATTTCTCCCACTGATAACCTTCACGATAATCAACTTGTTGCTCTTCTATCTTACATATCACGTTTATAGCTGCTTACACTGTTTTCAAGCATATAGAGTCTCACGGCGAAGGTCAAACTTATCGTCAAATGTCCGATTTCACACACTGCTTCACGCATCTGGAGCCGAATTCACAAAGGTTTTTGTTCGCAAGAACTTTTTCTGATCGCTCGGCGGCCTTCGCAAATGATATGTATGCTGTCCCTATTCAACTGTTCTTGTTCTTACGAACTTTACTAGAGTAAGAACGTTTTGTGAATACGGACCTTGAATCGCGTCGAGATCACTTTATTCCGATACTCTCAAATTACCTCGACTAGTTCGAAGGTGGTCATGAGACGCGTAACTTGTGCGGTCGCACAAATTTTGTTCTTAGTTTGCACGTTCCTTGGCGCTTTTCATTTATTTCGCTTCCTCGGCCCGCTGGATGACCAACTCTGGGCCATCCAGCGGGCCGAGGAAGCCGCCAGAGCTCAAGGGCTCCTGGCCGACACGTAGGCAGGGGTATTCGCCCAAATCCCCGAATAACTCGCCGGATTATAAATAAAGTTATTCATTCATTAATTCATTCTGTCTCTCAAGGGGGCTACGTTCTGCACGACATAGGAGGAAGATGCGTCTGTCCAGAAGACGAAAGCTGCCCGCTAACTGTCTCACATTTTACTCTACTTCGTTTCTGCGCGCTAGAATATTGACTTCCAAGTTGCAACTTCCAATGTGATATCTCCCTTGTCCCTGTCCGTCTCTTTTAACCACTCGATTCATGGCCAACTCCCCCTCTGTGGGTATGAGCCACAATCCGATCAGGTCGACAACAACTACTACTACCATCTGGTGGATAGATTAACCGCGGCAACACAAGGGCGCTTATGTTTTGCGAAAAGGACTATAGCACAGCCTGAAGCGACGGATTCAGTCGTGGCTTCTGCTCCCACCCATAATAACCTTGCACGTTTCTCTTCTTATATTGTTTTCTTTGTTTTTTTTCTTTTTGATGTTGGATTTGTGCTTTCTTTGAGTAGAGGGGGGGGGGAGGGAGTATAAGCGCGGGGAGACAGCGAAGTAGCTTTTTTTACTGTAGCTTTGTATTTACTTGCTCGTTCAGCGACGGCCTGTAGTTCTTTATAGTCGCCTCTCCACTCTCCCGTAGCCCATCCAGGTGAAAGCACCTGGTCGAGTTGCTGTTGGCGTAAAAACGCTTCACCCTTTACGAGGATCGCTAGGCGCGACTTCACGACTGCGTATTATTTTTTTACGATATTTAGTCCTCCCACTCAATTTCTTTTCTTTTTTTTCTAGGGGGTATTTCCTTTGATTTTCGTGAATTGATATCTAATAGTAGAACAACTTGGCGTTCTGTGACTTAGAAAAGCAACGTCCGGACAAAATCTCTTGCTTTCTCGAAGGCATTTTCTTTGAGTCGTTCATTATCCTTTTCATCCGCTCTTAGACATGCCTCTTTGTAGACTTCGTATCTTCCTTCATTGTCCCTTCAAGTGCATGACGCACAGTGTCAGCATGAATACGTTCATTTTCACGAGTGTTGAAACGGCCGTGTTAATTATTCACGTAAGATAAGCTCAGGCGGAACGACTGCCAGCCAGAAACGCAACCACCACTCTTGCAAGTAGTTTCAATGTTAAAAATATTCTCATATCTGATAACATATTATATATGTTAGTTTTAAAATCCCGTATGAAGAAGTTGACCGAGAAGAAACACGGGATACAGGCTAGTAAGGAAGCATCCTAAAGCCTAGGAATATAAATTTAGCTGGAGCCACGCCTCAAGCTTAAGGACGCCGTAGTTATGATTTAATGAAATGTACAACGTAAAACTTTGCCGCTTACGTAAAGCAGTATCATTTTTTGCAATACATAATCTGTCGGTCACGCAGTCAGCCAATGATGGGCAACTGCATTACATGAATTTAAAAAAAAAAACGGCATAGACCCTTTCTTTGCAGAGTTCTTATCATCGATTTCAGCCAATGCAAATAAGTATACCGCCCTTCCGCTGAAGCGCAAGATTGTCACTCGAAACGACTAGTTAAATATTCCCGTAAATCTGCTAAGACGTTCAAATTATTATTTTTTTTACTTGAAGTTCCCGTCTGCAAATAGTGGAGTTGCTTTCTGAACAAGAAAGAATTCCGCTAAATCTAACGGTAAACAAACTCAAATGGCAACACCGCAAGTTACGCACAAGATCTAGAGCGACTGATATATAGGTGGCGCCAGGCAGCAAAATCGAATACGCGCCTACTCCCATGGTGAATGACGAAGTTTCTCTTCCCTTAACACAGACGTCAGGCGATCTATCAGGCGAAGTTCGCCGAGCGATCGAGAAACCGCGTTGCGGCCTAAAATATGGCGCCGCTGTCCCGCCACCCTTGGCGTACCCCCCCCCCCCCCCCCCTGGCGGGACTACTATAAACTACGACACGCCCTCGGAACCTAATGAACGGTCAAGCTGCCGCGCCCCGCAAAGTGCCGGCTATCTTGGTTGCCACTCTCCGGTTCTCTGACGGGCGTTTATTTACTCGAAGCGATTCCTGGGGGCCAGGCACGTAGTAAAAGCCAGTGCGTTGCGTCTCCTGTGAATCGAAAGACTGAGTCGAAATGAGGAATACACGTCGTTCGTCTTTTTGTAGGTCACTTTTCATCTACTGCGCGTTCGGTGGTTTTGATCCTTCTTGAGTTGTTTCTCGCTCTTTAGTGGTTGTGATGTTTCTGTCTTTCGTTTCTCTATGCAGCAAAGGTGCAAGCGTTTGCTGGAAGACGTTTCTTATATCGCGAGTTCTCATTTGTGTGCGCGCGCCGCGCGATCACTGTAGGCGCATATCTGGAGCAATCTGCACTGGGCGTATCTGTCGACAACAGCTGCAATTTACTTGATCCTATGATAAATATTTTTCCCTCTCCTAGTTCTTGCACATCAGGTGTGCTATTCCTTCTTCGTCGATGCAATACTAAAATGCTCATACTGCCCGACACTGTTATCCTCAAACTTCCTACTAATCCGATTGCACCAGAACTGCTAGGTTCGCTTTCCTTTAAGCAAGATTAGTACGCTACCTGTAAAGTTAAAACCGAAGGCCAGCCGTTTTTGATGTCTTCGGCTTGCTGTCAGGAACTGCACGACTTGAACTGGTATCGGCACACCTGCTTGATGCGGCGATATGATCGCCTGTGCACAAACAAAGATCTTACTCTGAAACGTTTCCTAAGAACAGCTTCCAGCCGATAGGGATATCTACCATTCTGCTAGCGAAGGTGACCAGCAAGCAAGAAGTAGCTCTCGCGACCGAAAATTTGGACTAGTTGAACGCGCAGTTTTCCGCAAAACCAGGAATGACTTTAAGGCAGAAGGGACCCACGTTTCTAGGTTTTTGGGACCAGTCAAGCTGCCATGAGCAGCTTTCTTCCCAATTTCCCACCTCGACACTGTATTGTACTTGTTTTGCGGGAAAATAATTATTGATTCAGGCACAGAGCGCGAACTAACAAGTGTTAGTTAAAGACGTGTGTAAGAATTTAAAAATTAGTTCGTGATCTGTGTAAATGTGTGTCCCGTACCGTTTTAATAGCGTTCTTTGTTTTGTGCAAAAGAAAAAACGTGTTAATTCAATACAATCTACACGTGTGCCAATTGTGATTTGATGTGTATAGAACTGACAGTACACTTCAAGCTACGAACGCTGGTGGTGTTTCGTCTGTTTGGTCTTGTATGCCAACGCGTGCCAATTGTGATTTGATCTGTATAGAACTTGCAGTACACTTCAAGCTACGAACGCTGGTGGTGTTTCTTCTGTTTGGTCTTGTATGCCAATGAGGTGTGACGCCTGCAACACCGGTGGCGATGCTCCTCATCATGCTAGCGTTATGGGACGTCCGCCTGGTAGCTGACAGGGTACTGTTCCTACTGCGCAGCAGAAGTTGCCTCACGTGCCGTGTCGCACGAACTTGTCGCCGTAGAGTTTCATACAGTGATCACTAGCGGGATCTCTGGCTGCGACCGTTGAGTCAACATGGAATGATGGGTAGCACATGGATTTGTCCTGTGGCTTGAGACGTTCTTGCGGCTTTGTTTACTACGCTTTGTCTGACTTCATTGCCCTGAATTTGAAAGCAATCCGTACTTCCTAAACGCAGAGGACTCTGCAAGCACACATAATCGCTGCCAATTGCAGCGGTTCAGCCTGTCCAGGTGGCCAAATTGCGTTTCATCGCGCTATAGCTTGCCCGAGATAAATTCGGAAAGGTGATCTATGGCGCCTCTTGACGCATGCATGGATGTAAATGGGGTCAATGTCGGTATTCGGTGCTAGGTGTCCTGTGTTCGAATCCTGCAGTAGGATAATTTTAATAAATCATTAATAATTTATTTCTAACCCGGCACCTTGTTGAAAATGATAAGTTTAGAATGTCACGAAGCCGTTTGATGACAGAAGGACGAAGCCTACGCAAATACATGTACTAATTAACATCGTTCCCAGGCTTGCTGAAGCGCCCCGCTTGCAGCTGATAGCGACGCAGTTCCCTCTAGTAATTATTGTATGAACCTCCGCGCTTGTCGCCGCCACGTACACTTACAACACCGTTGGTTAGGCTCTTGGTTAGGCCACGTAGTGCAAACAAAAAACTGCGCCTGGCGATGACGTCACCGCGCGTTGCCTAGCAACGACCTCGCGGAGCGGCGTGTGCTTCGATCGCCTTCTCTCCGTGCCGTGCACATGTTGCCTTGACATGGCACGTTAAGGAGAGGGAAGGAGAGCAAGCGCGCGGCGCGTTATGCTCGGGCCTAGTAACACATGGAAGCCTAGTAACACAGGGAAGAAGTTAGGTCGATCACCAGCTCTGCTGTTTACTTCAGCCTTGCACCACTAGTGCAAGCTGCCCAATTTTTTTTCTTGCTTATAATAAACTTCCCAGTTGCGATTCTAGCGCCTGTCCCGTTGCTTCTTTCATTGTATATTCCATCTCTATGCTTCCACTGTTACTTATGATGAAGCGAGTACTTCGTGTTGGGGGCAATATGCCGAGTCCCGCTCACCCGCGCCCTCGCTCTGAAGGCTTGCTTGCCACTCTGCGCAGCGAAGCAGGCGTGGAGCCTATAGCTGGCGATATCTCCTCACCGAATCGGTAGCCCGCCGTTCCCTATAGCATCCGCTCCTCGCTCACGTGCAACCCGAGGAACTGTTTTGTTCCTGACACGTGTGAGGACAGTGACCACCGCGTCGCGCTTCAGTGGGCCATGGAAATTTGTCCTTCAAGAAAAAGGCTTTCCGAGAACCGATCGGCGCCGGCTTGTTTGTCGGCGAGTTGACTCGCCAGAGAGGGGGGAGACACGCAATTGTTAAAAAAAGAAGGCCGCAGTGGGCAGACATTGTAGAACGAGGACGCAAAAGCCTAAAGGATGGCTGTAGGCCGAGAACAAAGAGTACGGGTATATAAGAAAGAAAAACAATGGCACGGCGGTGACCCTATAGAACACAAGATGGAAGAGGCAGCGTGCATTTCTTTCCGACAGTGACTAACGGCCGCTTATATCTGCTGAATGTTGCTTCTGGGTTTAGGCTCGTGAGCTCAGACGCAGTAGCAAACATTTGTTTCGTGTGTGTGTGATATAGATCTTGTAGCGGACGCTATGCGCGAGAACACGTTGCTGAAAGCATAAGTGAGAACAAAGCGTTTGCACCAGCTACGAGGTTATATCGTTAGCACAGGAAGCTCATAGTACTGAAGGAGGGTCGAAATTTGGGCTAGTTAACATATTTTTTCCGAGCAAGAACACGACGGAATAGGACCATTAACGGCGGGGCTCTTGCCAGTGAGAGGCATCAATAAATAAAACACAAGTAAAGAGTTTAAAAAAACACACACAGACT